>NC_090439.1:1172228610-1172458845 GCF_031143425.1 Pleurodeles waltl | reverse complement strand
AGACCCAAGGGACCGGTAATGCAGCTTTTTGGTGCCTGCGGTTGCAGGGGGAAGATTCCGTCGACCCACTGGAGATTTCTTCTGAGCTTCTAGTGCAGAGAGGAGGCAGACTACCCCCACAGCATGCACCACCAGGAAAACAGTCGAGAAGGCGGCAGGATCAGCGTTACAGAGTTGCAGTAGTCGTCTTTGCTACTTTGTTGCAGTGTTGCAGGCTTCCAGCGCGGTCAGCAGTCGATTCCTTGGCAGAAGGTGAAGAGAGAGATGCAGAGGAACTCGGATGAGCTCTTGCATTCGTTATCTAAAATTTCCCCAGAGACAGAGACCCTAAATAGCCAGAAAAGAGGGTTTGGCTACTTAGGAGAGAGGATAGGCTAGCAACACCTGAAGGAGCCTATCACAAGGAGTCTCTGACGTCACCTGGTGGCACTGGCCACTCAGAGCAGTCCAGTGTGCCAGCAGCACCTCTGTTTCCAAGATGGCAGAGGTCTGGAGCACACTGGAGGAGCTCTGGACACCTCCCAGGGGAGGTGCAGGTCAGGGGAGTGGTCACTCCCCTTTCCTTTGTCCAGTTTCGCGCCAGAGCAGGGCTAAGGGGTCCCCTGAACCGGTGTAGACTGGCTTATGCAGAATTGGGCACATCTGTGCCCAAGAAAGCATTTCCAGAGGCTGGGGGAGGCTACTCCTCCCCTGCCTTCACACCATTTTCCAAAGGGAGAGGGTGTAACACTGTAGGAGGCTGGACTGGCTTGTAGTGAGTACCAAGGGGTACTTGCACCTTGCACCAGGTCCAGTTATCCCTTATTAGTGTATAGGGTGTCTAGCAGCTTAGGCTGATAGATAATGGTAGCTTAGCAGAGCAGCTTAGGCTGAACTAGGAGACGTGTGAAGCTACTACAGTACCACCTAGTGTCATATGCACAATATCATAAGAAAACACAATACACAGTTATACTAAAAATAAAGGTACTTTATTTTTATGACAATATGCCAAAGTATCTTAGAGTGTACCCTCAGTGAGAGGATAAGAAATATACACAAGATATATATACACAATAGCAAAAATATGCAGTATAGTCTTAGAAAACAGTGCAAACAATGTATAGTTACAATAGGATGCAATGGGGAAACATAGGGATAGGGGCAACACAAACCATATACTCCAAAAGTGGAATGCGAACCACGAATGGACCCCAAACCTATGTGACCTTGTAGAGGGTCGCTGGGACTATTAGAAAATAGTGAGAGTTAGAAAAATAACCCTCCCCAAGACCCTGAAAAGTGAGTGCAAAGTGCACTAAAGTTCCCCTAAGGACAAAGTAGTCGTGTTAGAGGAATAATGCAGGAAAGACACAAACCAGCAATGCAACAACTGTGGATTTCCAATCTAGGGTACATGTGGAACAAGGGGACCAAGTCCAAAAGTCACAAGCAAGTCGGAGATGGGCAGATGCCCAGGAAATGCCAGCTGCGGGTGAAAAGAAGCTTCTACTGGACAGAAGAAGCTGAGGTTTCTGCAGGAACAAAAAGGGCTAGAGACTTCCCCTTTAGTGGAGGGATTCCACTCGCCGTGGAGAGTCGTGCAGAAGTGTTTTCCCGCCGAAAGAACGCCAACAAGCCTTGCTAGCTGCAAATCGTGTGTTTGGCGTTTTTGGACGCTGCTGGGGCCCAGGAAGGACCAAGAGGTCGCAAATTGGACCTGAAGAGAGAGGGGACGTCGAGCAAGACAAAGAGCCCTCACTGAAGCAGGTAGCACCCGGAGAAGTGCCAGAAACAGGCACTACAAGGATGCATGAAACGGTGCTCGCCGAAGTTGCACAAAGGAGTCCCACGTCGCCGGAGACCAACTTAGAAAGTCATGCAATGCAGGTTAGAGTGCCGTGGACCCAGGCTTGGCTGTGCACAAAGGATTTCCGCCGGAAGTGCACAGGGGCCGGAGCAGCTGCAAAGTCGCGGTTCCCAGCAATGCAGCCCAGCGAGGTGAGGCAAGGACTTACCTCCACCAAACTTGGACTGAAGAGTCACTGGACTGTGGGGGTCACTTGGACAGAGTCGCTGGATTCGAGGGACCTCGCTCGTCGTGCTGAGAGGAGACCCAAGGGACCGGTAATGCAGCTTTTTGGTGCCTGCGGTTGCAGGGGGAAGATTCCGTCGACCCACGGGAGATTTCTTCGGAGCTTCTGGTGCAGAGAGGAGGCAGGCTACCCCCATAGCATGCACAAGCAGGAAAACAGTCGAGAAGGCGGCAGGATCAGCGTTACAGAGTTGCAGTAGTCGTCTTTGCTACTATGTTGCAGGTTTGCAGGCTTCCAGCGCGGTCAGCAGTCGATTCCTTATCAGAAGGTGAAGAGAGAGATGCAGAGGAACTCGGATGAGCTCTTGCATTCGTTATCTAAAGTTTCCCCAGAGACAGAGACCCTAAATAGCCAGAAAAGAGGGTTTGGCTACCTAGGAGAGAGGATAGGCTACTAACACCTGAAGGAGCCTATCAGCAGGAGTCTCTGACGTCACCTGGTGGCACTGGCCACTCAGAGCAGTCCAGTGTGACAGCAGCACCTCTGTTTCCAAGATGGCAGAGGTCTGGAGCACACTGGAGGAGCTCTGGACACCTCCCAGGGGAGGTGCAGGTCAGGGGAGTGGTCACTCCCCTTTCCTTTGTCCAGTTTCGCGCCAGAGCAGGGGCAAAGGGGTCCCTGAACCGGTGTAGACTGGCTTATGCAGAATTGGGCACATCTGTGCCCAAGAAAGCATTTCCAGAGGCTGGGGGAGGCTACTCCTCCCCTGCCTTCACACCATTTTCCAAAGGGAGAGGGTGTCACACCCTCTCTCAGAGGAAGTTCTTTGTTCTGCCATCCTGGGCCAGGCCTGGCTGGACCCCAGGAGGGCAGATGCCTGTCTGAGGGGTTGGCAGCAGCAGCAGCTGCAGTGAAACCCCAGGAAGGGCAGTTTGGCAGTACCAGGGTCTGTGCTACAGACCACTGGGATCATGGGATTGTGCCAACTATGCCAGGATGGCATAGAGGGGGCAATTCCATGATCATAGACATGTTACATGGCCATATTCGGAGTTACCATTGTGAAGCTACATATAGGTAGTGACCTATATGTAGTGCACGCGTGTAATGGTGTCCCCGCACTCACAAAGTTCAGGGAATTGGCTCTGAACAATGTGGGGGCACCTTGGCTAGTGCCAGGGTGCCCTCACACTAAGTAACTTTGCACCTAACCTTTACCAGGTAAAGGTTAGACATATAGGTGACTTATAAGTTACTTAAGTGCAGTGTAAAATGGCTGTGAAATAACGTGGACGTTATTTCACTCAGGCTGCAGTGGCAGGCCTGTGTAAGAATTGTCAGAGCTCCCTATGGGTGGCAAAAGAAATGCTGCAGCCCATAGGGATCTCCTGGAACCCCAATACCCTGGGTACCTCAGTACCATATACTAGGGAATTATAAGGGTGTTCCAGTAAGCCAATGTAAATTGGTAAAAATGGTCACTAGCCTGTCAGTGACAATTTGGAAAGAAATGAGAGAGCATAACCACTGAGGTTCTGGTTAGCAGAGCCTCAGTGAGACAGTTAGTCACTACACAGGTAACACATTCAGGCACACTTATGAGCACTGGGGCCCTGGGTTACCAGGGTCCCAGTGACACATACAACTAAAACAACATATATACAGTGAAAATTGGGGGTAACATGCCAGGCAAGATGGTACTTTCCTACAAACACCCTCTCTCAGAGGAAGTCCTTTGCTCTGCCATCCTGGGCGAGGCCTGGCTGGACCCCAGGAGGGCAGCTGCCTGTCTGAGGGGTTGGCAGCAGCAGCAGCTGCAGTGAAACCCCAGGAAGGGCAGTTTGGCAGTACCAGGGTCTGTGCTACAGACCACTGGGATCATGGGATTGTGCCAACTATGCCAGGATGGCATAGAGGGGGCAATTCCATGATCATAGACATGTTACATGGCCATATTCGGAGTTACCATTGTGAAGCTACATATAGGTAGTGACCTATATGTAGTGCACGCGTGTAATGGTGTCCCCGCACTCACAAAGTCAGGGAAATTGGCCCTGAACAGTGTGGGGGCACATTGGCTAGTGCCAGGGTGCCCTCACACTAAGTAACTTTGCACCTAACCTTTACCAGGTAAAGGTTAGACATATAGGTGACTTATAAGTTACTTAAGTGCAGTGTAAAATGGCTGTGAAATAACGTGGACGTTATTTCACTCAGGCTGCAGTGGCAGGCCTGTGTAAGAATTGTCAGAGCTCCCTATGGGTGGCAAAAGAAATGCTGCAGCCCATAGGGATCTCCTGGAACCCCAAATTCCCTGGGTACCTCAGTACCATATACTAGGGAATTATAAGGGTGTTCCAGTAAGCCAATGTAAATTGGTAAAAATGGTCACTAGCCTGTTAGTGACAATTTGGAAAGAAATGAGAGAGCATAACCACTGAGGTTCTGATTAGCAGAGCCTCAGTGAGACAGTTAGTCACTACACAGGTAACACATTCAGGCACACTTATGAGCACTGGGGCCCTGGGTTACCAGGGTCCCAGTGACACATACAACTAAAACAACATATATACAGTCAAAAATGGGGGTAACATGCCAGGCAAGATGGTACTTTCTTACACAACCCCCCCCCCCAAACGAAGGACAATAAGACTAGCCATGACCTGATGAGTCTTCATTGTCTAAGTGGAAATATCTGGAGAGTCCATCTGCATTGGAGTGGCTATTCCCAGGTCTATGTTCCACTGTATAGTCCATTTCCTGTTGGGATATGGACCACCTCAACAATTTAGGATTTTCACCTTTCATTTGTTTTAGCCAAAGTAGAGGTTTGTGGTCTGTCTGAACAATGAAGTGAGTGCCACACAGGTATGGCCTCAACTTCTTCAGAGCCCAGACCACAGCAAAGGCCTCTCTCTCTATGGCAGACCAACGCTTTTCTCTAGGGGTCAACCTCCTACTAATAAAAGCAACAGGTTGATCCTGGCCCTCAGAATTAAGTTGTGATAGGACTGCCCCTACTCCTAATTCAGATGCATCAGTTTGGACATAGAATTTTTTAGAGTAACAAGGGCTTTTCAGGACAGGTGCAGAGCACATGGCCTGCTTCAGCTCCTCAAAAGCTTTCTGACAGTTTGCTGTCCATAATACCTTTTTAGGCATTTTCTTGGATGTGAGGTCATTAAGAGGGGCTGCAATGGAGCCATAGTTCTTAATGAACCTCCTGTAATACCCAGTGAGGCCTAGGAAGGCTCTCACCTGAGTCTGAGTGGTAGGGGGAGCCCAATCAATAATTGTTTGGATTTTCCCCTGAAGTGGTGCAATCTGTTCCCCACTGTAGGAGGCTGGACTGGCTTGTAGTGTGTACCAAGGGGTACTTGCACCTTGCACCAGGCCCAGTTATCCCTTATTAGTGTATAGGGTGTCTAGCAGCTTAGGCTGATAGATAATGGTAGCTTAGCAAAGCAGCTCAGGCTGAACTAGGAGACGTGTGAAGCTACTACAGTACCACTTAGTGTCATATGCACAATATCATAAGAAAACACAATACACAGTTATACTAAAAATAAAGGTACTTTATTTTTATGACAATATGCCAAAGTATCTTAGAGTGTACCCTCAGTAAGAGGATAGGAAATATACACAAGATATATATACACAATAGCAAAAATATGCAGTATAGTCTTAGAAAACAGTGCAAACAATGTATAATTACAATTGGATGCAATGGGGAAACATAGGGATAGGGGCAACACAAACCATATACTCCAAAAGTGGAATGTGAACCACGAATGGACCCCAAACCTATGTGACCTTGTAGAGGGTCGCTGGGACTATTAGAAAATAGTGAGAGTTAGAAAAATAACCCTCCCCAAGACCCTGAAAAGTGAGTGCAAAGTGCACCAAAGTTCCCCTAAGGACAAAATAGTCGTGTTAGAGGGAGAATGCAAGGAAAACACAAATCAGCAATGCAACAACGATGGATTCCTGTCTGAAGGTACCTGTGGAACAAGGGGACCAAGTCCAAAAGTCACAAGCAGCTCGGAGATGGGCAGATGCCCAAGAAATGCCAGCGGTTGGTGCAAAGAAGCTCTTACTAGGCTGAAGAACTGTGAATACTGCAGGAACGACAAGGGCTAGAGACTTCCCCTTTGGAGGATGGATCCCCCACGCCTTGGAGAGTCGTGCAGAAGTGTTTTCCCGCCGGATGGACGCCAACAAGCCTTGCTACACGCAAATCGTGCGTTTGGCGTTTTTGGACGCTGCTGGGGCCCAGGAGGGACCAGGAGGTCGCAAATTGGACCTGCAGAGAGAGGGGACGTCGAGCAAGACAAGGAGCCCTCACTGAAGCAGGTAGCACCCAAAGAAGTGCCAGAAACAGGCACTACGAGGATGCGTGAAACGGTGCTCGCCGAAGTTGCACAAAGGAGTCCCACGTCGCCGGAGACCAACTTAGAAAGTCGTGCAATGCAGGTTAGAGTGCCGTGGACCCAGGCTTGGCTGTGCACGAAGGATTTCCGCCGGAAGTGCACAGGGGCCGGAGAAGCTTGCAAAGTCGCGGTTCCCAGCAATGCAGCCCAGCGAGGTGAGGCAAGGACTTACCTCCACCAAACTTGGGCTGAAGAGTCACTGGACTGTGGGGGTCACTTGGACGGTGTCGCTGGATTCGAGGGACCTCGCTCGTCGTGCTGAGAGGAGACCCAAGGGACCGGAAATGCAGCTTTTTGGTGCCTGCGGTTGCAGGGGGAAGATTCCGTCGACCCACGGGAGATTTCTTCGGAGCTTCTGGTGCAGAGAGGAGGCAGACTACCCCCACAGCATGCACAAGCAGGAAAACAGTCGAGAAGGCGGCAGGATCAGCGTTACAGAGTTGCAGTAGTCGTCTTTGCTACTATGTTGCAGGTTTGCAGGCTTCCAGCGCGGTCAGCGGTCGATTCCTTATCAGAAGGTGAAGAGGGAGATGCAGAGGAACTCAGCTGAGCTCATGCATTCGTTATCTAAAGTTTCCCCAGAGACAGAGACCCTAAATAGCCAGAAAAGAGGGTTTGGCTACCTAGGAGAGAGGAAAGGCTACTAACACCTGAAGGAGCCTATCACAAGGAGTCTCTGACGTCACCTGGTGGCACTGGCCACTCAGAGCAGTCCAGTGTGCCAGCAGCACCTCTGTTTCCAAGATGGCAGAGGTCTGGAGCACACTGGAGGAGCTCTGGACACCTCCCAGGGGAGGTGCAGGTCAGGGGAGTGGTCACTCCCCTTTCCTTTGTCCAGTTTCGCGCCAGAGCAGGGGCTAAGGGGTCCCTGAACCGGTGTAGACTGGCTTATGCAGAATTGGGCACCTCTGTGCCCAACAAAGCATTTCCAGAGGCTGGGGGAGGCTACTCCTCCCCTGCCTTCACACCATTTTCCAAAGGGAGAGGGTGTCACACCCTCTCTCAGAGGAAGTTCTTTGTTCTGCCATCCTGGGCCAGGCCTGGCTGGACCCCAGGAGGGCAGATGCCTGTCTGAGGGGTTGGCAGCAGCAGCAGCTGCAGTGAAACCCCAGGAAGGGCAGTCTGGCAGTACCAGGGTCTGTGCTACAGACCACTGGGATCATGGAATTGTACCAACAATGCCAGGATGGCATAGAGGGGGCAATTCCATGATCATAGACATGTTACATGGCCATATTCGGAGTTACCATGGTGAAGCTACATATAGGTAGTGACCTATATGTAGTGCACGCGTGTAATGGTGTCCCCGCACTCACAAAGTTCAGTAAATTGGCTCTGAACAATGTAGGGGCACCTTGGCTAGTGCCAGGGTGCCCTCACACTAAGTAACTTTGCACCTAACCTTTACCAGGTAAAGGTTAGACATATAGGTGACTTATAAGTTACTTAAGTGCAGTGAAAAATGGCTGTGAAATAACGTGGATGTTATTTCACTCAGGCTGCAGTGGCAGGCCTGTGTAAGAATTGTCAGAGCTCCCTATGGGTGGCAAAAGAAATGCTGCAGCCCATAGGGATCTCCTGGAACCCCAATACCCTGGGTACCTCAGTACCATATACTAGGGAATTATAAGGGTGTTCCAGTAAGCCAATGTAAATTGGTAAAAATGGTCACTAGCCTGTCAGTGACAATTTGAAAGTAATGAGAGAGCACAACCACTGAGGCTCTGGTTAGCAGAGCCTCAGTGAGACAGTTAGGCACCACACAGGGAACATACACATGCACACCTATGAGCACTGGGGCCCTGTGTGACAGGGTCCCAGTGACACATACATATAGGCCACAAACCTATGAGCACTGGGGTCCTGACCAGCAGGATCCCAGTGACACATAACAACCATACTGAAAACATGGTGTTTTCACTATGAGCACTGAGGCCTGGCTATCAGGATCCCAGTGAGACAGTGAAAACAGTGACAAACACCCTGACATACACTCACAAACAGGCCAGAAGTGGGGGTAACAAGGCTAGAAAGAGGCTACCTTCTCACACAACCCCCCCCCAAACGAAGGACAATAAGGCTAACCTTGGCCAGTTGAGACTTTATTGTCTAAGTGGTGATAAGTAGAGAGTAGCTCTGCAATAGACTGGTTACTCCCTTTATCATCCACTATATGGTTACTTCCCTGTGGGGATGTAAACCACCCTGTTTGAAGTTTTTTAGCTAAGCAACAATGTGAAGATGTATTTTCAGAGTTTCTATCAGTAAGTTTTAGTTTAGAGCAGTGGGAATTGTCCACTGAACCTATTTGTAGTGATGGAAATGCCAGACAGGGATGCTGTCTCAGAAAAGCCATAGCTGGGCAAAAACTTTGTCCATCTGGCTGGAAGAGAGAACAGGGATGCTGTTTCTCTTGAGTTGGAGCAGGGCAGGGATGCTGTCCTATGAGCTCCACACTAGGGCAGGGATGCTGTCCTAAGTGTTGTGAGGTAGTGCAGGGTTTCTGCACTAAAGTTTCTCTGGGAGGGTTGGAGGGATGCTCCATGTTAACTAAAATGGTGCTGTTTTTCTCACCAATGTTAGTTATCCCACAGAGAGGTACTTCCACCTCAGGGAGTCCAGCTTTGCCAGCTGATGATTCCCTTGGAACAGGTGCCACCCCAGGAGAGGTTTCTCCCACCACAGGAATAGTATCCTGAATGGTAGGGTGGTTCGGGGATACTGTGATACCCTTTTTACCTGTTGATGGAGAGGGATCCTGAGTTTTCAGGCCTTCTCTCCTTTGCTTTTTCATTTCACTTGAAATGAGAGGGAACAATTCCTCAGGGATGCCCAGCATGGCTGCATGGGCATACAACTCTACATCAGCCCAACCTGAGGCCTCTAGGTCATTACCTAAGAGACAGTCTACAGGTAAGCTAGGTGATACCACCACCTGCTTAGGGCCAGTAACTCCACCCCAACTAAACTGAATTATAGCTAAGGGAAGAAACTTAGTGGAGTTATGGACATCAATAATCTTATACTGTTGTCCAATGATGTGTTGATCAGGGTGCACTAGGTTTTCAGTCACCAAAGTGAAACTGGCACCTGTGTCCCTGTAGGCCAAGGCCTCAACACCATTTATTGAAACTGTCTGCCTGTACTTATCCATTGTAAGGGGACAAGCAGCCAGTGTGGCAAGGCCAATGCCACTAGGTGTGACAGAAACTGTCTTGGGACTGATTACATCAGTTTCCACTATGGACCCATAAGTGAACCCAACTACACCCTTTGCTTGACTGTTGCCAGCAGTCCCACCACTAGTACCACTACTGCTAGGGGCACTAGAGCTTGATGTATTAGTGGTGGTAGGCTCAGGGGGTTTACCTGGACAGGACTTATCCCCTGGCCTATGGCCTCTGTTTTTACACACAAAGCACCAAGGCTTTTTAATGTGTGCAGGTTGGGAAGAAGAGGAAGAATTTGTTTTATCCCCACCCTCTGAAGAGTGTTTAAGATTTGAAGTGGGATCTTTGGTTTTACCCTTATCCCCATGCTTATCTTGAGATTTTTCACCATCTTTCTTCTTATTGCCATCTTTGTCACCCCCTGTATGAACTTTTCTGTTCACCCTTGTTCTGACCCATTTGTCTGCCTTCTTTCCCAATTCTTGGGGAGAGGTCAGATCAGAGTCCACCAGGTACTGGTGCAACAAATCAGACACACAATTATTAAGAATATGCTCTCTCAGGATCAAGTTATACAGGCTGTCATAATCAGTAACTTTACTGCCATGTAACCACCCCTCCAAGGCCTTCACTGCCTGGTCAATGAAATCAACCCAGTCTTGTGAAGACTCCTTTTTGGTATCTCTGAACTTTATCCTGTACTGTTCAGTGGTTAAGCCATAACCATCCAGGAGTGCATTCTTAAGAACTTGGAAATTGTTAGCATCATTTTCTTTTACAGTAAGGAGCCTATCCCTACCTTTTCCAGTAAATGATAGCCATAAGATAGCAGCCCACTGCTTTTGAGGGACATCCTGTACAGCACAGGCCCTCTCAAGTGCAGCAAACCACTTGTTAATGTCATCCCCCTCCTTGTAAGGGGGAACTATCTTGTGCAGATTCCTGGAATCATGCTCTTTTGCAGGATGACTATGGGGAATACTGCTGCTGCCACCATGGGTATCTAAACCCAACTTCTGTCTTTCCCTCTCTATTTCTAAAGACTGTCTATCCAAATCCAGCTGTTGCTTCTTGAGCTTCAGTCTGGTTTGCTCCACTCTCAATCTATTGAGCTCCCTTTCTAACAATCTGTCATCAGGGTGGGTGGGAGGGACATTTCTAGATACAGAGGTATGATGGGAATGAACAGAAGGAGACCTGTCCCTTACAGAGGGCACCCTAACAGCTTGGCTACCAGCATAATGTGAGAGCACATCATCAGTATGATGTGATTCAACCTCTGTACCAACTATGCTAGACTGTCTAGTAATGGGCAGGCTGAGAAGTTTCTTTCCTGAACCTTTTCCTGGGGGAGTCCCTGGATCAGATTGAGAACCATTAGCTACTTTTTCTACAGATTGGGCACTTATGGCCTTATCCTGTACTCTAAGCATATTAATTAACAGTTCTAAGGAAGGATTCTTCCCTACACTCAAACCTCTCTCTATGCAGAGACTCCTTGCTCCTTTCCAGCTAAGGTGATCATATGCAAGTTTGGACAGTTCAAATTTTTGGCCTGTGCCAGACATTTTTAGAGAGAGTTAAAGTGATAGACAAAGAGAAAAAAGTTTTCAGAACTTTTTGGAAAGACAGAAAAAACTTTTTTAAACTTTTAAGACTTTTTAGAAAGTTTAGAAGTACTTTTCAGCACTTAGAAAAGAGTGAAAAGAGGAAATGCAAAACTTTTTGGCTATGTGTATATACACTGACCTTGTTTTGTATATTTTTCTCTTATGAAAAGTACAATGACAAGAGTGGTAAGTAGTCTCAAAGCACTTATCCCACCACTGCACAACCAATGTAGGAGGCTGGACTGGCTTGTAGTGTGTACCAAGGGGTACTTGCACCTTGCACCAGGCCCAGTTATCCCTTATTAGTGTATAGGGTGTCTAGCAGCTTAGGCTGATAGATAATGGTAGCTTAGCAAAGCAGCTCAGGCTGAACTAGGAGACGTGTGAAGCTACTACAGTACCACTTAGTGTCATATGCACAATATCATAAGAAAACACAATACACAGTTATACTAAAAATAAAGGTACTTTATTTTTATGACAATATGCCAAAGTATCTTAGAGTGTACCCTCAGTAAGAGGATAGGAAATATACACAAGATATATATACACAATAGCAAAAATATGCAGTATAGTCTTAGAAAACAGTGCAAACAATGTATAATTACAATTGGATGCAATGGGGAAACATAGGGATAGGGGCAACACAAACCATATACTCCAAAAGTGGAATGTGAACCACGAATGGACCCCAAACCTATGTGACCTTGTAGAGGGTCGCTGGGACTATTAGAAAATAGTGAGAGTTAGAAAAATAACCCTCCCCAAGACCCTGAAAAGTGAGTGCAAAGTGCACCAAAGTTCCCCTAAGGACAAAATAGTCGTGTTAGAGGGAGAATGCAAGGAAAACACAAATCAGCAATGCAACAACGATGGATTCCTGTCTGAAGGTACCTGTGGAACAAGGGGACCAAGTCCAAAAGTCACAAGCAGCTCGGAGATGGGCAGATGCCCAAGAAATGCCAGCGGTTGGTGCAAAGAAGCTCTTACTAGGCTGAAGAACTGTGAATACTGCAGGAACGACAAGGGCTAGAGACTTCCCCTTTGGAGGATGGATCCCCCACGCCTTGGAGAGTCGTGCAGAAGTGTTTTCCCGCCGGATGGACGCCAACAAGCCTTGCTACACGCAAATCGTGCGTTTGGCGTTTTTGGACGCTGCTGGGGCCCAGGAGGGACCAGGAGGTCGCAAATTGGACCTGCAGAGAGAGGGGACGTCGAGCAAGACAAGGAGCCCTCACTGAAGCAGGTAGCACCCAAAGAAGTGCCAGAAACAGGCACTACGAGGATGCGTGAAACGGTGCTCGCCGAAGTTGCACAAAGGAGTCCCACGTCGCCGGAGACCAACTTAGAAAGTCGTGCAATGCAGGTTAGAGTGCCGTGGACCCAGGCTTGGCTGTGCACGAAGGATTTCCGCCGGAAGTGCACAGGGGCCGGAGAAGCTTGCAAAGTCGCGGTTCCCAGCAATGCAGCCCAGCGAGGTGAGGCAAGGACTTACCTCCACCAAACTTGGGCTGAAGAGTCACTGGACTGTGGGGGTCACTTGGACGGTGTCGCTGGATTCGAGGGACCTCGCTCGTCGTGCTGAGAGGAGACCCAAGGGACCGGAAATGCAGCTTTTTGGTGCCTGCGGTTGCAGGGGGAAGATTCCGTCGACCCACGGGAGATTTCTTCGGAGCTTCTGGTGCAGAGAGGAGGCAGACTACCCCCACAGCATGCACAAGCAGGAAAACAGTCGAGAAGGCGGCAGGATCAGCGTTACAGAGTTGCAGTAGTCGTCTTTGCTACTATGTTGCAGGTTTGCAGGCTTCCAGCGCGGTCAGCGGTCGATTCCTTATCAGAAGGTGAAGAGGGAGATGCAGAGGAACTCAGCTGAGCTCATGCATTCGTTATCTAAAGTTTCCCCAGAGACAGAGACCCTAAATAGCCAGAAAAGAGGGTTTGGCTACCTAGGAGAGAGGAAAGGCTACTAACACCTGAAGGAGCCTATCACAAGGAGTCTCTGACGTCACCTGGTGGCACTGGCCACTCAGAGCAGTCCAGTGTGCCAGCAGCACCTCTGTTTCCAAGATGGCAGAGGTCTGGAGCACACTGGAGGAGCTCTGGACACCTCCCAGGGGAGGTGCAGGTCAGGGGAGTGGTCACTCCCCTTTCCTTTGTCCAGTTTCGCGCCAGAGCAGGGGCTAAGGGGTCCCTGAACCGGTGTAGACTGGCTTATGCAGAATTGGGCACCTCTGTGCCCAACAAAGCATTTCCAGAGGCTGGGGGAGGCTACTCCTCCCCTGCCTTCACACCATTTTCCAAAGGGAGAGGGTGTCACACCCTCTCTCAGAGGAAGTTCTTTGTTCTGCCATCCTGGGCCAGGCCTGGCTGGACCCCAGGAGGGCAGATGCCTGTCTGAGGGGTTGGCAGCAGCAGCAGCTGCAGTGAAACCCCAGGAAGGGCAGTCTGGCAGTACCAGGGTCTGTGCTACAGACCACTGGGATCATGGAATTGTACCAACAATGCCAGGATGGCATAGAGGGGGCAATTCCATGATCATAGACATGTTACATGGCCATATTCGGAGTTACCATGGTGAAGCTACATATAGGTAGTGACCTATATGTAGTGCACGCGTGTAATGGTGTCCCCGCACTCACAAAGTTCAGTAAATTGGCTCTGAACAATGTAGGGGCACCTTGGCTAGTGCCAGGGTGCCCTCACACTAAGTAACTTTGCACCTAACCTTTACCAGGTAAAGGTTAGACATATAGGTGACTTATAAGTTACTTAAGTGCAGTGAAAAATGGCTGTGAAATAACGTGGATGTTATTTCACTCAGGCTGCAGTGGCAGGCCTGTGTAAGAATTGTCAGAGCTCCCTATGGGTGGCAAAAGAAATGCTGCAGCCCATAGGGATCTCCTGGAACCCCAATACCCTGGGTACCTCAGTACCATATACTAGGGAATTATAAGGGTGTTCCAGTAAGCCAATGTAAATTGGTAAAAATGGTCACTAGCCTGTCAGTGACAATTTGAAAGTAATGAGAGAGCACAACCACTGAGGCTCTGGTTAGCAGAGCCTCAGTGAGACAGTTAGGCACCACACAGGGAACATACACATGCACACCTATGAGCACTGGGGCCCTGTGTGACAGGGTCCCAGTGACACATACATATAGGCCACAAACCTATGAGCACTGGGGTCCTGACCAGCAGGATCCCAGTGACACATAACAACCATACTGAAAACATGGTGTTTTCACTATGAGCACTGAGGCCTGGCTATCAGGATCCCAGTGAGACAGTGAAAACAGTGACAAACACCCTGACATACACTCACAAACAGGCCAGAAGTGGGGGTAACAAGGCTAGAAAGAGGCTACCTTCTCACACCCACCAACAAGGTGTCCCAGATAAACCACCTTACCCTGCCCTATCTGGCACTTTGAAGCCTTGATAGTGAGGCCTGCCTTTTGCAGGGCCTCCAAAACTTTCCATAGGTGGACCAGGTGATCATCCCAGCTGGAGCTAAATACAGCTATATCGTCCAAATATGCTGCACTGAAAGCTTCCAGCCCTTGCAGGACTGTATTCACCAACCTCTGAAAAGTGGCAGGTGCATTTTTCAAACCAAAAGGCATTACAGTAAACTGGTAATGGCCTCCAATGGTTGAAAATGCAGTTTTAGGTTTAGCATCTTCTGACAATTTGATCTGCCAATACCCTGCAGTCAAATCAAAAGTGCTTAGATACTTGGCAGATGCCAGTGTATCTATGAGCTCATCTGCCCTGGGTATAGGGTGAGCATCAGTTTTGGTTACCAAGTTGAGACCTCTATAGTCTACACAAAACCGCATTTCCTTCTTTCCATCTTTGGAATGGGGTTTTGGTACAAGTACCACAGGAGAAGCCCATGGACTTTCAGAGTGCTCAACCACTCCTAGTTCTAACATTTTCTGTACCTCTTGCTTTATGCAGTCCCTGACATGGTCAGGCTGCCTATAGATCTTACTTTTGACAGGTAAACTGTCTCCAGTATCTATAGTGAGCTCACACCAAGAAGTGGTACCTGGCACAGTAGAGAAGAGTTCAGAGAATTGATCTAGGAGGTTTATGCAATGGTCTTTCTGCTCAGCAGTAAGACAATCAGCCAAAACTACATCTTCCACAAAAGCATCTTGTTCTGTGGAAGAGAAGAGATCAGGTAGAGGATCACTGTCTTCTTCCTGCCCCTCATCATTTGCCATGAGCAGGGTGAGATCAGCCCTGTCATAGTAGGGTTTCAGGCGGTTTACATGGAGCACCCTAAGGGGACTCCTTGCAGTGCCTAAGTCAACTAAATAGGTGACTTCACCCTTTTTCTCAACAATTGTGTGGGGACCACTCCATTTATCTTGGAGTGCTCTTGGGGCCACAGGCTCCAAGACCCACACTTTCTGCCCTGGTTGGTACTGAACATAAACAGCCTTCTGATCATGCCATTGCTTCTGGAGCTCTTGGCTGGCCTGAAGGTTCTTACTGGCCTTTTTCATATAGTCAGCCATCCTTGATCTGAGGCCAAGTACATAGTCCACAATATCCTGCTTAGGAGCTTTTAAAGGTTGTTCCCAACCCTCCTTTACAAGTGTGAGTGGACCCCTAACAGGGTGTCCAAAAAGAAGTTCAAAGGGGCTGAAGCCCAATCCTTTCTGGGGTACCTCCCTGTAGGCAAAAAGGAGGCATGGTAACAGGATATCCCATCTCCTGCAGAGTTTTTCAGGGAGACCCATAATCATGCCTTTGAGAGTTATGTTAAATATCTCCACCAGTCCATTTGTTTGTGGATGATAGGGTGTAGTGAACTTGTAAGTTACACCACACTCCTTCCACATGACCTTTAAGTATGCAGACATGAAATTGCTTCCCCTGTCTGATACTACTTCCTTTGGGAAGCCCACCATGGAAAATATTCCCAAGATGGCCTTTGCCACTGCAGGAGCTGTAGTGGTCCTTAAAGGAATAGCTTCAGGATATCTTGTGGCATGGTCCACTACCACCAAGATGAATCTATTGCCTGAAGCAGTAGGAGGGTCAAGGGGGCCAACTATGTCAACCCCTAACCTTTCAAAGGGAACCCCAACCACAGGCAGTGGGATAAGGGGTGCCTTTGGAGTGCCACCTGTCTTGCCACTGGCTTGACAGGTTTCACAGGACTTACAAAAATCTTTTGTGTCCTCAGACATCCTAGGCCAATGAAACAAGGGAACAAGTCTGTCCCAAGTTTTCATTTGTCCCAGATGCCCAGCTAGGGGAATGTCGTGGGCAAGAGTTAGGAGGAACTTTCTGTACTCCTGAGGAATCACTAATCTCCTGGCAGCTCCAGGTTTAGGATCCCTATGCTCAGTGTACAAGAGGTTGTCCTCCCAGTAAACTCTGTGAGAGTCACTGACATCCCCATTAGCCTGTTTGACAGCTTGCTGTCTTAGACCCTCTAATGTGGGACAGGTTTGCTGTGCCAGACTCAGCTCCTCCCTGGCAGGCCCCCCTTCACCCAAAAGCTCAGCAGTATCTGCTTCCAGCTCCTCTGGTGTAGGTTCTGCACATGGAGGGAATTCTTCTTCCTCAGAAGTAGAATCCACTGTAGAGGGAGGGATAGTAGGAAGTGGTTTGCTTCTACTAGCCCTAGCTTTAGGGAGCACTTGGTCCATTGTTCCAGGATCCAAGCTTCCCTGTCCTTTTTGCTTTTTGGCCTGAGCCCTTGTCAAAGCAAAAATATGCCCTGGGATGCCCAGCATTGCTGCATGGGCCTCCAACTCCACATCTGACCAAGCTGATGTCTCCAAATCATTTCCTAGTAGACAGTCTACAGGTAAATCTGTGGCTACCACAACTTTCTTTGGACCAGTAACCCCCCCCCCAGTTGAGATTAACAACAGCCATGGGGTGGCTAAGTGTGTTGTTGTGAGCATCGGTTACTTGGTACTGGTGACCAAGTAGGTGTTGTTCAGGGTGGACCAGTTTCTCTATGACCATAGTCACACTGGCTCCAGTGTCCTTGTAGGCCTGAACCTCAACACCATTTATTAGGGGTAGCTGCTTGTACTTATCCATATTAAGGGGACAAGCAACTAAGGTGGCTAAATAAATAGCCCCCTCAGAGACTAACACAGCCTCTGTGGCCTCCCTAACAAGGCCAACCCCAACTAAGTTACCAATAGTGAGCCCAGCTACTCCCTTGGATTGGCTATTAGTAGGTTTGCTCCCACCACCACTGCTATTAGTAGGGACACTAGGGGTAGCAGTAGGGGTTGTAGTGGTAGGAGGCTTGGTGCTTTTCTTTGGACAACTGGGATCTGTTGTCCAATGGCCTTTTACTTTACATAAATAGCACCATGGTTTCTTTTCTTTGTTTTGATTAAAGGAGGATTTGGACCCACCACCCCCACCAGAGTGTTTTTGTGGGCCTGATGAAGACTCATTTTAAGATTTGTCCCCACCCTTGTCAGAAGACTTACCATCCTTCTTTTTGTTGCCATCTTTGTCACCCCCTGTATGAACGTTTCTGTTCACCCTTGTTCTGACCCATTTGTCTGCCTTCTTTCCCAATTCTTGGGGAGAGGTCAGATCAGAGTCCACCAGGTACTGGTGCAACAAATCAGACACACAATTATTAAGAATATGCTCTCTCAGGATCAAGTTATACAGGCTGTCATAATCAGTAACTTTACTGCCATGTAACCACCCCTCCAAGGCCTTCACTGAATGGTCAATGAAATCAACCCAGTCTTGTGAAGACTCCTTTTTGGTCTCTCTGAACTTTATCCTGTACTGTTCAGTGGTTAAGCCATAACCATCCAGGAGTGCATTCTGAAGAACTGTAAAATTATTACCATCACTTTCTTTCACAGTACGGAGCCTATCCCTACCTTTTCCACTAAATGATAGCCTTAGGATAGCAGCCCACTGCCTTTGAGGGACATCCTGTACAACACAGGCCCTCTCAAGTGCAGCAAACCACTTGTTAATGTCATCCCCCTCCTTATAAGGGGGAACTATCTTGTGCAGATTCCTGGAATCATGCTCTTTTGCAGGATGACTATGGGGAATACTGCTGCTGCCACCATGGGTTTCTAAACCCAACTTCTGTCTTTCCTTCTCTAATTCTAAAGACTGTCTATACAAATCCAGCTGTTGCTTTTTAAGCTTCAGTCTGGTTTGTTCCACCCTCAACTTATTGAGTTCCCTTTCTAACAATCTGTCATCAGGGTTGGTGGGAGGGACATTTCTAGATACAGAGGTATGATGGGAATGAACAGAAGGAGACCTGTCCCTTACAGAGGGCACCCTAACAGCTTGGCTGACAGTGTAATGTGAGAGCACATCATCTGTATGATGTGACTCCACCTCAGTACCAACTATGCTAGACTGTCTTGTAATGGGAAGGCTAAGAAGTTTCTTTCCTGAACCTTTACCTGGGGGAGTCCCTGGATCAGATTGAGAACCATTAGCTACTTTTTCAACAGATGGGGCACTTTTAGCCTTATCCTGTTCTCTAAGCATATTAAGTAACAGTTCCAAGGAAGGATTCTTCCCTACACTGAAACCTCTCTCTATGCAGAGACTCCTTGCTCCTTTCCAGCTAAGGTGATCATATGCAATCTTAGACAGGTCAACATTTTGGCCTGTGCCAGACATTTTAGAGAGAGTTAAAGTGATAGAAAAAGAGAAAAAAGTTTGTCAGAGCTTTTAGAAAGACAGAGAAAAAAACTTTTTAAACTTTTTAGAACTTTTTAGAAAGTTTAGAAGTACTTTTCAGCACTTAGAAAAGAGTGAAAAGAGGAAATGCAACACTTTTTGGCTATGTGTATATACACTGAACTTGTTTTGTATATTTTTCTCTTATGAAAAGTACAATGACAAGAGTGGTAAGTAGTCTCAAAGCACTTATCCCACCGCTGCACAACCAATGTAGGAGGCTGGACTGGCTTGTAGTGAGTACCAAGGGGTACTTGCACCTTGCACCAGGCCCAGTTATCCCTTATTAGTGTATAGGGTGTCTAGCAGCTTAGGCTGATAGATAATGGTAGCTTAGCAGAGCAGCTTAGGCTGAACTAGGAGACGTGTGAAGCTACTACAGTACCACAAGTGTCACTTGCACAATATCATAAGAAAGCACAATACACAGTTATACTAAAAATAAAGGTACTTTATTTTTATGACAATATGCCAAAGTATCTTAGAGTGTACCCTCAGTGAGAGGATAGGAAATATACACAAGATATAT
This sequence comes from Pleurodeles waltl, assembly GCF_031143425.1. Lineage (NCBI taxonomy): Eukaryota > Metazoa > Chordata > Amphibia > Caudata > Salamandridae > Pleurodeles > Pleurodeles waltl. Next base: position 1,172,439,376 of record NC_090439.1, on the reverse strand, counting down.
ATATACACAATAGCAAAAATATGCAGTATAGTCTTAGAAAACAGTGCAAACAATGTATAGTTACAATAGGATGCAATGGGGACACACAGGGATAGGGGCAACACAAACCATATACTCCAAAAGTGGAATGCGAACCACGAATGGACCACAAACCTATGTGACCTTGTAGAGGGTCGCTGGGACTATTAGAAAATAGTGAGAGTTAGAAAAATAACCCTCCCCAAGACCCTGAAAAGTGAGTGCAAAGTGCACTAAAGTTCCCCTAAGGATAAAGAAGTCGTGTTAGAGGAATAATGCAGGAATGACACAAACCAACAATGCAACAACGCTGGATTTCCAATCTAGGGTACCTGTGGAACAAGGGGACCAAGTCCAAAAGTCACAAGCAAGTCGGAGATGGGCATATGCCCAGGAAATGCCAGCTGTGGATGCAAAGAAGCTTCTACTGGACAAAAGAAGCTGAGGTTTCTGCAGGAACGAAAAGGGCTAGAGACTTCCCCTTTGGTGGACGGATCCCACTTGCCGTGGAGAGTCGTGCAGAAGTGTTTTCCCGCCGAAAGAACGCCAACAAGCCTTGCTAGCTGCAAATCGTGCGGTCAGCGTTTTTGGATGCTGCTGTGGCCCAGGAGGGACCAGGAGGTCGCAAATTGGACCAAGAGGTAGAGGGGACATCGAGCAAGACAAGGAGCCCTCTTAGCAGCAGGTAGCACCTGGAAAAGTGCCAGAAACAGGCTCTACGAGGATGCGTGAAACGGTGCTCACCCGAAGTCGCACAAAGAAGTCCCACGTCGCCGGAGAACAACTTAGGAGGTCGTGCAATGCAGGTTAGAGTGCCGTGGACCCAGGCTGGACTGTGCACAAAGGATTTCCGCCGGAAGTGCACGGAGGCCGGAGTAGCTGCAAAAGTCGCGGTTCCCAGCAATGCAGTCTAGCGAGGTGAGGCAAGGACTTACCTCCACCAAACTTGGACTGAAGAGTCACTGGACTGTGGGAGTCACTTGGACAGAGTTGATGGATTCGAGGGACCTCGCTCGTCGTGCTGAGAGGAGACCCAAGGGACCGGTAATGCAGCTTTTTGGTGCCTGCGGTTGCAGGGGGAAGATTCCGTCGACCCACTGGAGATTTCTTCTGAGCTTCTAGTGCAGAGAGGAGGCAGACTACCCCCACAGCATGCACCACCAGGAAAACAGTCGAGAAGGCGGCAGGATCAGCGTTACAGAGTTGCAGTAGTCGTCTTTGCTACTTTGTTGCAGTGTTGCAGGCTTCCAGCGCGGTCAGCAGTCGATTCCTTGGCAGAAGGTGAAGAGAGAGATGCAGAGGAACTCGGATGAGCTCTTGCATTCGTTATCTAAAATTTCCCCAGAGACAGAGACCCTAAATAGCCAGAAAAGAGGGTTTGGCTACTTAGGAGAGAGGATAGGCTAGCAACACCTGAAGGAGCCTATCACAAGGAGTCTCTGACGTCACCTGGTGGCACTGGCCACTCAGAGCAGTCCAGTGTGCCAGCAGCACCTCTGTTTCCAAGATGGCAGAGGTCTGGAGCACACTGGAGGAGCTCTGGACACCTCCCAGGGGAGGTGCAGGTCAGGGGAGTGGTCACTCCCCTTTCCTTTGTCCAGTTTCGCGCCAGAGCAGGGCTAAGGGGTCCCCTGAACCGGTGTAGACTGGCTTATGCAGAATTGGGCACATCTGTGCCCAAGAAAGCATTTCCAGAGGCTGGGGGAGGCTACTCCTCCCCTGCCTTCACACCATTTTCCAAAGGGAGAGGGTGTAACACCCTCTCTCAGAGGAAGTCCTTTGTTCTGCCATCCTGGGCCAGGCCTGGCTGGACCCCAGGAGGGCAGCTGCCTGTCTGAGGGGTTGGCAGCAGCAGCAGCTGCAGTGAAACCCCAGGAAGGGTAGTTTGGCAGTACCAGGGTCTGTGCTACAGACCACTGGGATCATGGGATTGTGCCAACTATGCCAGGATGGCATAGAGGGGGCAATTCCATGATCATAGACATGTTACATGGCCATATTCGGAGTTACCATTGTGAAGCTACATATAGGTAGTGACCTATATGTAGTGCACGCGTGTAATGGTGTCCCCGCACTCACAAAGTCAGGGAAATTGGCCCTGAACAATGTGGGGGCACCTTGGCTAGTGCCAGGGTGCCCTCACACTAAGTAACTTTGCACCTAACCTTTACCAGGTAAAGGTTAGACATATAGGTGACTTAGAAGTTACTTAAGTGCAGTGTAAAATGGCTGTGAAATAACGTGGACGTTATTTCACTCAGGCTGCAGTGGCAGGCCTGTGTAAGAATTGTCAGAGCTCCCTATGGGTGGCAAAAGAAATGCTGCAGCCCATAGGGATCTCCTGGAACCCCAATACCCTGGGTACCTCAGTACCATATACTAGGGAATTATAAGGGTGTTCCAGTAAGCCAATGTAAATTGGTAAAAATGGTCACTAGCCTGTTAGTGACAATTTGGAAAGAAATGAGAGAGCATAACCACTGAGGTTCTGATTAGCAGAGCCTCAGTGAGACAGTTAGTCACTACACAGGTAACACATTCAGGCACACTTATGAGCACTGGGGCCCTGGGTTACCAGGGTCCCAGTGACACATACAACTAAAACAACATATATACAGTGAAAAATGGGGGTAACATGCCAGGCAAGATGGTACTTTCGTACAGAACTGCATTCTATTTCAATGAAAAACAGCCTCCTCATTGCACATGGTGGGTGAAGAGGGAGGAGAGGAAATGCAACTGTGTGTTTGTTTCCAGTGAATTCAAGGCTGCACAATATTTCATTTTATTTAAATCAGTGTTTTCTGTTTACACAGGCCTTTGCAGAAAGCTCTGCTGGTTTGGGAAATACAAGGAGTGCACAGCCTGGGCCATACATCAGCTCTTGGAGAAAGGGTTATACAGGTCATCTACAGTTCACCTCCTCAGTAAACGTAAGTAAATGTCACCACTATAACTCTTCCTAGTGGGTACTGCAGTGGGTCTCCCCAATATGCTCCCTCCAACTAGACAAGATCGCTCCTAAATCAACCCATGCAGCCACCTGCCTCACAGACCCACTACCAGCTTGTCTCAAAAGAAGGTCTCATCATGGTCTTTGCATCCATACACTGCTCCTCCTCGACTACCTCTCTGCAATCCAGAGTCTCAGTGGCGGCTCCTCTGTTATGGCGGAGGAGCGTCACCCCATTGCTGAAGCTAGCAGATGTAAACATTAAAAAAATAAAATGATCATAAAACAATTTTATTTCATTTTATTTTATATCACAGAGCCGGAGCTGGAGCTGAGCTTTGGAGGCGGGGCCATTCTGACAACAGGAGGCTCAGCAGCAGGCATGGGGTGGAAAGTGATGGGCACTGCAAGTGCGCATGTCGGTTTGGCCAGCTGTGTTAGGATGGCCAAACCGACATGCGCACTTAGTTCACTGCAGACTCCAACCCTAGCGGTGTTGCGCAGCCGGGTGGAGAACAGCAGGCACAGACTCCCAGTCCCTGAGGGAGAGCAAAACCAGCACGCTCACACCAATCCCAGCACTTCCCTCATGCTGGGTAATGGCATTCCCAGCATGAGAGCAGTGTGTAAATTGTCACTGAGGCAGCAGGAAAGTTTTCTTTTCTTCTTTTTTTGTTTTTGTCTCCAGCTCTGCTGCACCACGCTGCCTTGATACCAGTCAGCAGATGCCCACTCGCAAACTTCACTCAAACAACAACATCTTCCAAGCTACAACCAAACCTGCTAGTGAAGCATCCGGCCCCGTTGCTGTCACTTACTGGGGCCACTAAACAGGACCTCTCTCCCAGCCAAACCTGCCCAATCACTCTACTGGCAGCAGTTCAAACTGCTCTCAAGGAGCTCCTCATCTCACAGGAAATTGTCTACAAATCACATCTGTGCGCCAGTCTCTCACGGAAAGGGTGTAAATAGACAGCAGGAGTAAGTCATGATTAATAAATATGGCTCTCTGCTCCTTTCCTTCTCTGGAGCAACACCACCTGGCAATGCTGCATGGCACTTACAAATATTAACCTGCCCCGAAGGCCCTTCTTGTGCTGGAAACACATTTTGAGCTGCAAATTATAAAATCACAAACAAGCAATAGCATACGGGTCTCCTACTACTGGGGGTGCAAACCCTGCCTAATTACACAGAGATAGAGAGTAACACAAACATCAAATGTGTATTCCTCATCCTCGCATATTGAGGCGACACTCACAATGTGTTCCCGCTGTTACATAAGTTTTTTCTGCTGCAAATTGTGGGTCCAAACACTTACAGAGGACAAATCGTAATCCTGTTTCATGCACACAAAATAAAACTCAGTGGCTCATAAAATACTGTAAAATAATGGCAAAGGAACAGTCTGGCTTGTATAGGGACGTTACAAGACACAGCACATGAGCCGGAGCTCCCACCACAACAGTCACCGCAACATGCACCTGAGAGCAGCTGTAGAGTTTATGTAGCTAAACACCAACCTACCCCACTCACATCACTCAAACAATGAATACATTCCAAGTTTAGAACTTGAGACACCGTTGGAAATAAAGTTACAGGAACATATCTCATAGCTTCCATGCACTGCGGCTACATTATATGTTACATCAGAGCCCTCATTTAGAACAGCTGTAGTGCCTGGTGCACAAAATGGGCTTCTAGCCGTACATTCATCCCACTCAACAGGGGCGAGCCTCTCTTTGCAGAGGGGGGGCACTCGCACCACAGAAGGCATTATTCACAAAAAATTGCATGACTCCCCCTCATGAATATTAGTGAGGCAGGAATAAGATTGTGACTCCATGTGAAAACTGGCCGATGCTGTGATGGTGGCCCGGAGGAGACAGCAGACCTCTGTCCCAGCATTCCAGTTCACAATGTTTTTGAACGGCACCCTTAAGGTGAGAGGGGTCCTGTAGGAGGCTGGACTGACTTGTAGTGAGTACTAAGGGGTACTTACACCTTGCACCAGACCCAGTTATCCCTTATTAGTGTATAGGGTGTCTAGCAGCTTAGGCTGATAGATAATGGTAGCTTAGCAGAGCAGCTTAGGCTCAACTAGGAGACGAGTGAAGCTCCTACAGTACCACTAGTGTCATATGCACAATATCATAAGAAAACACAATACACAGATATACTAAAAATAAAGGTACTTTATTTTTATGACAATATGCCAAAAGTATCTCAGTGAGTACCCTCAGTATGAGGATAGCAAATATACACAAGATATATGTACACAATACCAAAAATATGCAGTATAGTATTAGAAAACAGTGCAAACAATGTATAGTTACAATAGGATGCAATGGGGACACATAGGGATAGGGGCAACACAAACCATATTCTCCAAAAGTGGAATGAGAACCACGATTGGACCCCAAACCTATGTGACCTTGTAGAGGGTCGCTGGGACTGTAAGAAAACAGTGAGGGTTGGAAAAATAGCCCACCCCAAGACCTTGAAAAGTGAGTGCAAAGTGCACTAAAGTTCCCCCAAGAGCACAGAAGTCGTGATAGGGGAATTCTGCAGGAAAGACCAAAACCAGCAATGCAACAACAATGGATTTCCAGACGAGGGTACCTGTTGAACAAGGGGACCAAGTCCAAAAGTCACGACCAAGTCGAGAGTGGGCAGATGCCCAGGAAATGCCAGCTGTGGGTGCAAAGAAGCTGCTACTAGGCAGTAGAAGCTGAGGATTCTGAAGGAACGACAAGGGCTAGAGACTTCCCCTTTGGAGGATGGATGTCCCACGTCGTGAAGAGGCGTGCAGAAGTGTTTTCCCACCGAAAGACCGCGAACAAGCCTTGCTAGCTGCAAATTGTGCGGTTATGGTTTTTGGATGCTGCTGTGGCCCAGGAGGGACCAGGATGTCACCAATTGCGTGAGGGGACAGAGGGGGCATCCAGCAAGGAAAGGAGCCCTCTCAGAAGCACGCAGCACCCGCAGAAGTGCCAGAACAGGCACCACAAAGTGGAGTGAAACAGTGCTCACCCGAAGTTGCACAAGAGAGTCCCACGCCGCCGGAGGACAACTCAGGAGGTCGTGCAATGCAGGTTAGAGTGCCGTGGACCCAGGCTTGGCTGTGCACAAAGGAAATCCTGGAAAAGTGCACAGGAGCCGGAGTAGCTGCAAAACACGCGGTTCCCAGCAATGCAGTCTGGCGTGGGGAGGCAAGGAGTTACCTCCACCAAACTTGGACTGAAGAGTCACTGGACTGTGGGAGTCACTTGGACAGAGTTGCTGAGTTCAAGGGACCTCGCTCGTCGTCGAGAGGAGACCCAGAGGCCCAGAGGACCGGTGATGCAGTTCTTTGGTGCCTGCGGTTGCAGGGGGAAGATTCCGTCGACCCACGGGAGATTTCTTCGGAGCTTCTAGTGCAGAGAGGAGGCAGACTACCCCCACAGCATGCACCACCAGGAAAACAGTTGAGAAGGCGGCAGGATCAGCGTTACAAGGTCGCAGTAGTCGTCTTTGCTACTTTGTTGCAGTTTTGCAGGCTTCCAGCGCGGTCAGCAGTCGATTCCTTGGCAGAAGGTGAAGAGAGAGATGCAGAGGAACTCTGATGAGCTCTTGCATTCGTTATCTAAGGAATTCCCCAAAGCAGAGACCCTAAATAGCCAGAAAAGAGGGTTTGGCTACTTAGGAGAGAGGATAGGCTAGCAACACCTGAAGGAGCCTCTCAGAAGGAGTCTCTGACGTCACCTGCTGGCCCTGGCCACTCAGAGCAGTCCAGTGTGCGAGCAGCACCTCTGTTTCCAAGATGGCAGAGGTCTGTAGCACACTGGAGGAGCTCTGGGCACCTCCCAGGGGAGGTGCAGGTCAGGGGAGTGGTCACTCCCCTTTCCTTTGTCCAGTTTCGCGCCAGAGCAGGGCTGAGGGGTCCCTGAACTGGTGTAGACTGGCTTATGCAGAAATGGGCACAATCTGTGCCCATGAAAGCATTTCCAGAGGCTGGGGGAGGCTACTCCTCTCCTGCCGTAACACCTTTTTCCAAAGGGAGAGGGTGTAACACCCTCTCTCTGAGGAAGTCCTTTGTTCTGCCTTCCTGGGCCAAGCCTGGCTGGACCCCAGGAGGGCAGAAAACTGTCTGAGGGGTTGGCAGCAGCTGCAGTGAAACCCCTGAAAAGGCAGTTTGGCAGTACCCGGGTCTGTGCTAGAGACCCGTGGGATCATGGGATTGTGCCAATAATGCCAGGATGGCATAGAGGGGGCAATTCCATGATCTTAGACATGTTACATGGCCATATTCGGAGTTACCATTGTGAAGCTACACATAGGTAGTGACCTATGTGTAGTGCACGCGTGTAATGGTGTCCCCGCACTCACAAAGTCCGGGGAATTTGCCCTGAACAATGTGGGGGCACCTTGGCTAGTGCCAGGGTGCCCACACACTAAGTAACTTTGCACCTAACCTTTACTAGGTAAAGGTTAGACATATAGGTGACTTATAAGTTACTTAAGTGCAGTGGTAAATGGCTGTGAAATAACGTGGGCGTTATTTCACTCAGGCTGCAGTGGCAGGCCTGTGTAAGAATTGTCCGAGCTCCCTATGGGTGGCAAAAGAAATGCTGCAGCCCATAGGGATCTCCTGGAACCCCAATACCCTGGGTACCTCAGTACCATATACTAGGGAATTATAAGGGTGTTCCAGTATGCCAATGTAAATTGGTGAAATTGGTCACTAGCCTGTTAGTGACAATTTGGAAAGAAATGAGAGAGCATAGCCACTGAGGTTCTGGATAGCAGAGCCTCAGTGAGACAGTTAGTCATAACACAGGTAACACATTCAGGGCACACTTATGAGCACTGGGGCCCTGGCTGGCAGGGTCCCAGTGACACATACAACTAAAACAACATATATACAGTGAAAAATGGGGGTAACATGCCAGGCAAGATGGTACTTTCCTACAGGTCCCCATGCAAGGATGTGGCTCTCTGTGACTGTGACCTTGGAGAGAGCATGCGGGGGGTCTGTAGGACCGCTGTCTTTTACCATCTCACAATGTCTTCATGCTACACGAGCAATTTCTGCAAAAAGAACAGATGATGGACAGAACGCTCAACAATGCAAGCATTCACTCCCAGGCACAGATCTGGGTTCAATCCATTGTTCTTTTGTTCACCCTGCCACCCCAGTTTTGACCCAGCCATATGCAAATCAGTCTTGACCCTGTTCCTCATGGAAACAGTCCAGCCTGCTTGCCAAGCCAGGTCCTCCCTGAACCAGAAACAAGCATCCCGGGACCGGTTTCAAGGTATCACTCTTCATCAGCCAGGCTAGCTTGAATCGAGTGGCATGGGGAGCAAGGGACCCAAGTCTGGGCATACCCTTCCGAGATACGATAACAAAAGCAAAAAGAACAGATGACGGGTAGAATGCTGAACAAGGCAAACATTCACCCCAGTGACAAAGAACTGGGTTTGATCCATTGTTTTTTTGCTCACCATGCCCCCCAGTTGGGCCCAGCCATATGCAAATCAGTCTTGACCCTCGTGGGAACAGTCCAGCCTGAACTGCCAGGCCAGGTCCTCCTTGGACCGGAAACAAGCATCCTGGGACCGGTTTCGGGATATCACTGTTCATCAGCCAGGCTCGCTTGAACCCAGTAGTGCAGTGAGCACGTGACCCACGTCTGGGCATACCCGGCGCACTTATGGCAACAAAAGCAAAAAGAACAGATGACGGCCTGAACAAGCAATTCTGACAGCCCACTTGCTGCCAAATTTGCCCGCAGGCGCTAATTGTGTCATAATTATGGCCTAGAAAACCACCACATACAATGTGTGCATTACATTAAGGGGTGACAAGGAGGGCGGAGATGCTAAGCGCTCTCCGAGACGCAGCCCCTCACTGCACGCCATCACAGAACCTGAGAGTAATGGCATTTCCGGCCTCTGTTGCACTTCCGGAGTCCTGTAAAATGATTTACGGAGCTGATTGTGGGCAGCCTGAGCCTGGCTTCATGTCCCTCGAGGCAAGCTGTACTCGTTTGTGCTATGCTCACACGCAGGCCTTTCTTCTATGAAGCACCTCTCTTTGGATCATGTTTTGAAGTGTGTTCACCTGGCTCATACATGGAATGCACGCTTCATGCTTTGGCATGTTTTCTGGCATGCGAGAATGTCTGAAAAGTAGCAGTAATTTGTTTCTGGTATTTACTGAGATTTCAGATTTCAGTGCCAACATGGTTTTGGTATACGGGTATTTCCTTGTTTTGTTTTTTTTTTAAACTTTTCAATATCTCAAATCTTCTTGTCACGTGTGTCAGCCCGTGTGGACACAGGTCCGGATGTTGGTTTCATTTCTTGTACTTGAGGTATACATTTAAGCAGTGCTTGAAATGGAAAAAATAAAGTGTAGGTAAAAAGTGCCGGTACTCTCCAATTCAAAGTATTATGTTTTCCTTGAGATGTGCCGGTACTCTCACGCCCAAAATAAAAAAGTGCTGGTACTCAGTACCGGACAGTACCGCCCCATTTAAAGCACTGCCTTTAAGTCATTTTTTTCAGTTCTACTCTTCAGACTTTACTGGGTTGTTTAATTAATATCTTATCTCAGACCCGATGAAGTTCTCGTTTGTTCATTACCTCAGAGCCCGGACAGACTTCGATGTCGTTTATTTCATCTTCACCTGCGACGGCCTTTGTTAGGCAGGAGTGGTCAGCATTCGCCTGACTTCTGGTGACCCGCCCCTGACAGAATGCGAGGATCCTCGGAATGTTTAAAGCTAGAGCACAAGATCCCTCGATCACCTTTGAGCTGGAAACAGAGTGTATCATTCCAGGGGTAGGTCAGTTCTTTCTGTCCACAGCTACTGTCATCAGTAAACCTGTTCCTGTCACGTCTGCTCCTCGGGAACACGTTCCTTCCCTTTATTGTTATTTTTTTCTGTCCGACAACAAATGAATGAAATGACCCATTCTTGATGTTCTTCTCGTTTTGACTGGAGTACTGGAGCCCTTGCTTGCTCTGTCTGTTGGGGGTCGGTTGCCTCTTACCTCCTTATCTTACGTAGATGTTAGCTTGGGCGCGCACTCCGGGCTTTACCCCTCCCCACCCCTTGGGATGGACACCAAGAGTTGGCAGGGTAGGAGCCACGTGCTTTCCGCTGCACAATGGCTCGGTGGGGCGGGGTTGGTTGCCTCTTACCTCCTTATCTTACGTAGATGTTAGCTTGGGCACGAACTCTGGGCTTTACCACCCCCCCTTGGGATGGACACCAAGAGTTGGCGGGGTGGGAGCCACGTGCTTTCCGCTGCACAATGGCTCGGTGGGGCGGGGTTGGTTGCCTCTTACCTCCTTATCTTACGTAGATGTTAGCTTGGGCACGAACTCTGGGCTTTACCACCCCCCCTTGGGATGGACACCAAGAGTTGGCGGGGTGGGAGCCACGTGCTTTCCGCTGCACAATGGCTCGGTGGGGCGGGGTTGGTTGCCTCTTACCTCCTTATCTTACGAAGATGTTAGCTTGGGCGCGCACTCCAGGCTTTACCACCCCCCCCCTTGGGATGGACACCAAGAGTTGGCGGGGTGGGAGCCACGTGCTTTCCGCTGCACAATGGCTGGGTGGGGCGGGGTTGGTTGCCTCTTACCTCCTTATCTTATGTAGATGTTAGCTTGGGCGCGCACTCCAGGCTTTACCACCCCCCCCCCTTGGGATGGACACCAAGAGTTGGCGGGGTGGGAGCCACGTGCTTTCCACTGCACAATGGCTGGGTGGGGCGAGGTTGGTTGCCTCTTACCTCCTTATCTTGCGTAGATGTTAGCTTGGGCGCGCACTCCGGGCTTTACCACCCCCCTTGGGATGGACAACAAGAGTTGGCGGGGTGGGAGCCACGTGCTTCCCGCTGCACAATGGCTGGGTGGGGCGAGGTTGGTTGCCTCTTACCTCCTTATCTTACGTAGATGTTAGCTTGGGCACGAACTCTGGGCTTTACCCCCCCACCCCTTGGGATGGACACCAAGAGTTGGTGGGGTAAGCGCTTTCCGCTGCACAATGGCTGGGTGGGACGGGGTTGGTTGCCTATCTTGCTCATAATGCAGGATCCTAGAAGCCCCTTTACCCACCAGGTAAGCCCACACCTCCTCCATCACATGCTTGTCCTACTCTCCAACTAGTATTACAGACACTTAGAGCCCCGTAGGTAGAGATGATTCTGTGTGGTGCAGCACTTAGCTCAGAGTTTGTGGTCCCTTATAAGACTTCCAGTGAAGGACGATCCCTCCACCCCCCTCCCCGCCCCAGTAGACCTTTCCAGGGCCAGCTACAGTGCTAGTGGCACTTGGGGTGAAAATCTTTTTGGTGGGGCCCCTGCCACTCCCCCCTCCTGAGCCTCCTCGGATCCCCTCACTACCACCTGCAAAAATGCCCTCATCTCTCCATAGCCACTCTCTCACATACATTTCATTTGTTATAAACCAGTGATCTTTACTAATCCACTCAACTATCAACATAAAATACAGATCTGTTATTTGGAGCAGGCACATTAACCCTCTGCCCTACTTTATAGCGACTCAAAACTGCCACTGGACAAAACTTGATCTCTCTCTCGCTGTAGCAGGAACTTTAATCACAAGAGTTATCTTGACATATGTATTGCTGCCCGAATGCTGAACGCACAAGGAACTCTGCAGCAGGTGCTTTTAAATCCGAAGTGTAGGAAGCTGGCTCTGTATATACTATCTCAAAATGAGATATAGGCCCTCATTACGACCCTGGCGGTCGGTGATAAAGTAGCGGTAATACCGCCAACAGACTGGCGATAACTTCCACCAAATTAGGACCATGGCGGAAAGACTTCCGAAAGACAGCCAATGTACCACACCGACCGACAGGGTGGAAACAACAGTCACCACGGCGGTAGCCACCTACAGTCATACAGAAGTCAAAGTTCTGCCCACCATGGTATGACAACACAATTCACCACCTTTTCCGGGTCGGTTCCAACGCCATCAAAAGTCTGGTGGAAACACTTTACAGAAGTGAAAGGACTCACCATTGGAGACACAGGGAAAAACCACGCCGCAATGGAACCAGAACTGCAAGTATTTCCGATTATATTCTACGTTATGCTCCACCACGAACACCAACGCCGGCGAAGACGACGACGGTGAGTACAGCCACCTAGCACACAAGGGAAGGGGGAAGGAAAATGACAGTGACACACACACACACGCACAACACACACACCATACACACACAACATACACACAACCAGTTGCCCAAGAAAACAATTTATCCCCGTAAATCGGCTGAATAATGCAAGGACAACAGGAATTTACTAAAGTGATTGTAATAAGATCAACACAATATTAATAATAATTTTCCCAATGCAACAGATATGTCCAAATGTACAGAAAGGGGACACTTCCCAGTCCTCAGTTCACGGGGGCCACATGGCCAAGTCCAAGGCCCCACTTATTACCTGCATCAATAAGGAGAGAACACTGCAGGGGCAGGGCGTCAGTTGGCAAATAGGCAGGCACCTCAAGGCGAGCGGGGGCACCTCAGCCGGATGCAGAAACAAGACCACTAGTTCTGGAGGGGGCAACATGCCCACTGGTTCTGGAGGGAGCAACATGCCCTTTGCTAGATCCTGGGGAGTGTAAGGAGCGGGTGTCTTCCCCACTGGTTCTGGAAGGGACAGGCCACACAGCAGCCCATGGAGGATGGATCACATTGCGGCTGCCGAAAGGTGGTGGTAGTGGGAGGCTCCTGCTCAGCCCAAGCACCCTGCGATGGGTGCACTGTGGTGGTGGTGGTGGTAGTGGGAGGCTTCTGCTCAGCCCCTGCACTCATTGATAACTGCACACCCACGGTTGGTGGTGGGGGCTCTGTGACAGCTGCTGGTGCAGGCTCATTCCCCTTCTTTCTTACCTTTGCAGGTGTAGGAGGCTGGCCTGGCTAATAGTGGGTACCTTGTGGTACTTGCACCTCGTGCCAGGTCCTGTTATCCCTTATTAGTAGATTAGAGGTGTTCTAGCAGCTTAGGCTGATAGAAGGTAGCTATGGCAAAGCAGCTTAGGCTGAACTAGGAGACATGTAAAGCTCCTACTATACCACTGGTGTCATATGCACAATATCATAAGAAAACACAATACACAGATATACTAAAAATAAAGGTACTTTATTTTTATGACAGTATGCCAAAAGTATCTCAGTGAGTACCCTCAGTATGAGGATAAGAAATAAACACAAGATATATGTACACAAACCAACATTATGCAGTAATAGCAAAAAGAAGTAATGCAAGCAATGTAAAGTTACAGTAGATTGCAATAGGAGCACATAGGAATAGGGGCAACACAAACCATATACTCCAAAAGTGGAATGCGAACCACGAATGGACCCCAAACCTATGTGAGCTTGTAGAGGGTCGTTGGGACTGTAAGAAAACAGTGAGGGTTAGAAAAAAAGCCCACCCCAAGACCCTGAAAGGTAGTTGTAAAGTGCACCCACTACCCCCAGAGAGCACAGAAGTCGTGATAGGGGGATTCTGCAGGAAGAACAAACACCAGCAATGCAACAACAGTGGATTTCTGGACCGGAGTACCTGTAAGACAAGGGGACCAAGTCCAATAGTCGCGACAGTGTCAAGAGTGGGCAGGAGCCCAGGAAATGCCAGCTGAGGGTGCAAGGAAGCTGCCACCCGCTACTCCTCCCCAGCCATCACACCTATTTCCAAAGGGAGAGGGTGTCACACCCTCTCTCAGAGGAAATCCTTTGTTCTGCCTTCCTGGGCCAAGCCTGGCTGGACCCAAGGAGGGCAGAAACCTGTCTGAGGGGTTGGCAGCAGCAGCATCTGCAGTGGAGACCCCGGAAAGGCAGTTTGGCAGGACCCGGGTTCTGTGCTAGAGACCCGGAGGATCATGGAATTGTCTCCCCAATGCCAGAATGGCATTGGGGTGACAATTCCATGATCTTAGACATGTTACATGGCCATGTTCGGAGTTACCATTGTGAAGCTATACATAGGTAGTGACCTATGTATAGTGCACGCATGTAATGGTGTCCTCGCACTCACAAAGTCCGGGGAATTTGCCCTGAACGATGTGGGGGCACCTTGGCTAGTGCCAGGGTGCCCTCACACTAAGTAACTTTGCACCCAACCTTCACCAGGTGAAGGTTAGACATATAGGTGACTTATAAGTTACTTAAGTGCAGTGGTAAATGGCTGTGAAATAACGTGGACGTTATTTCACTCAGGCTGCACTGGCAGGCCTGTGTAAGAATAGCCAGATCTCCCTATGGGTGGCAAAAGAAATGCTGCAGCCCATAGGGATCTCCTGGAACCCCAATACCCTGGGTACCTCAGTACCATATAATAGGGAATTATAAGGGTGTTCCAGTATGCCAATGTGAATTGGTGAAATCGGTCACTAGCCTGTTAGTGACAATTTGGAAAGCAGAGAGAGCATAACCACTGAGGTTCTGGTTAGCAGAGCCTCAGTGAGACAGTTAGGCATCACACAGGGAACACATACATATAGGCCACAAACTTATGAGCACTGGGGTCCTGACTAGCAGGGTCCCAGTGACACATAATAAACATACTGACAACATAGGGTTTTCACTATGAGCACTGGGCCCTGGTTGGCAGGATCCCAGTGAGACAGTGAAAACACCCTGACATATACTCACAAACAGGCCAAAGGTGGGGGTAACAAGGCTAGAAAGAGGCTACTTTCTCACACAGTGGTAAATGGCTGTGAAATAACGTGGACGTTATTTCACGCAGGCTGCACTGGCAGGCCTGTGTAAGAATTGACAGAGCTCCCTATGGGTGGCATAATAAATGCTGCAGCCCATAGGGATCTCCTGGTACCCCAATACCCTGGGTACCTCAGTACCATATACTAGGGGATTATTTGGGTGTACTAGTATGCCAATGTGAATTGGTAAATTTAGTCACTAGCCTGTTAGTGACAAATTTGGAAAACAGAGAGAGCATAACCACTGAGGTTCTGAGCCTCAGTGAGACAGTTAGGCATCACACAGGGAACACATACAGGGCACATACTTATGAGCACTGGGGCCCTGCCTTGCAGGGTCCCAGTGACACATACACTAAAACAACATATATACAGTGAAATATGTGGGTAACATGCCAGGCAAGATGGTACTTTCCTACACACTGGGACCTGGCATCTAAATTTACTTTCCAGGCCCAGAACTCCCCTTTTACTAAATGTATGTCACCCCTAAGGTACGCTCTAGCTAGCCCTATGGGCAGGGTGCCGTGTATGTAGAGGGCAGGACATGTGCCCGATTGCGTCGCCTGTCCTGGTAGTAACAAACAGCCTGTTTGGTTTCTCACTGCTGTGAGTTCTGCCTTCTCATAGGATTGCATTGGAGATACCCTGCCTTATTGTGTAAGGGGTATTGTCTAATTTATGAGGGGTAGCGTAGGCATGTTTGGTATGGTTATAATGGTAGTAAGTAAATGCTGCTTACTGGTGTAGGTGTATTTTGTTATTACTATTACAGAAATGCCACTTCTAGAAAGTGAGCATTTATCTGTGCTTATGACTCCGGTGTTTGGCAGCCTTACTCCAATCCACATCTGGGCATAGTGACAGTTGGTCTTTGTGCATACTTTTCAGACAGCCTGGACACAGGGAGGGTGGAGGTGTCACAGAGGGGCATCTGCATACTGAATAGTCTTCCTGGGCTGAGAGAAGGGAGAGGCGGGGCACACCTGCATTTGTAAAGGCTGTGCCCTGGCCTCACACAATAGGGTCATTTACCACCCACTGATGATTGGAGCCTTTGCTGGAGGAGAGAAGGGGGCACTCCCAGAACCAGTTGTAACTGGTTAGAACCCCCTCTCCTTCTCATTGTAAAACACACTGTAAACGGAGTATAAGTACAGGGGAATTTTCCCCACAATTTAGACATGAAGGGCCTCATTCTGAGGCCGGCGGGCGGCGGGCGGCGGTCGCCGCCCGCCTGGCGGGAACCGCCGTATGGCCGCTTCGCGGTCGAAAGACCGCGAAGGCCATTCTGGCTTTCCAGCTGGGCTGGCGGGCGACCGCCAGAAGGCCGCCCGCCAGCCCAGCGGGAAACCCCTTCCCACGAGGAAGCCGGCTCCCAATGGAGACGGCAGAGTGGGAAGGGTGCGATGGGTGCAGTAGCACCCGTCGCGAATTTCAGTGTCTGCTAAGCAGACACTGAAATTCAAAGTGGGGCCCTCTTACGGGGGCCCCTGCAGTGCCCATGCCATTGGCATGGGCACTGCAGGGGCCCCCAGGGGCCCCATGACACCCCTCACCGCCATCCTGCAGGATGGCGGTGAGGGGGTCGGAATCCCCCATGGCGGCGCAGCAAGCTGCGCCGCCATGGGGGATTCCTCAGGGCAGCAGAAAACCGGCAGGACACCGCCGGTTTTCCTGTTCTGACCGCGGCCATACCGCCGCGGTCAGAATGCCCTGCGGAGCACCGCCAGCCTGTTGGCGGTGCTCCCGCCGACCCCGGCCCCGGCGGTCCTTGACCGCCGGGGTCGGAATGACCCCCGAAGACCTGAAGGGACTTACTTGGAACTGGACACAGGACGCTGCTGAATAGGACTCACCAGGACCACCTTGGATTGCTCTTGCTGTGCTGACCTGTGACCTGCCTGGTCACTAGGAGGAACTGCCACCATCTACGCCCCTTGGGCTGGCCTGTTGTTGGGCCTGGTAGCCCTGTGCTCCCCCCCCTCTCATGTCTCCAGGGGCAGGGTTCTGTGGTCCTTGACCCCCGTACCTAACTCAAGCATGAGGATTGCTTCCTTTGTTGGGACCTACAGTGCCTGGAGAGCGCTTTCCTGGGCCCCGCACTTCTAAGCGCATTGCCGATTGACGACCTCATCGCCGCGACCATGGCTCAAAAAAAAACCTGCCCTGCGCTACGAAGAGCTCATCGGGGTCATAAATCACCGCCGCGACCCAGGCTCTGCAAGGTAGCCCCAGCGCTCCCCAGGATTCACTTTCATAGCACGCCAGAGAAGCGCTGTCCCCAGTGCTCATGGGGCACCACAAACTGGGAGAACAGGAGCGTGCGCGCTCCTACCGTGCCCCCGGGGCGAGCTTGCTCCCAGGAGCACCTCCAGGCAGGCACCTGCTTTGGTGCCTGCGTGATGCAGTGTGCCGGACCAGCTCACTGTTTGGATCCTGAGCCGGGCAGGGGAAGGAAGCCTCATTGGAGGCTCCCCCACCCCACAGGGCCCCACGTGTCTTTTGAGGTCTTGTTTGGCCCCCCACTTTTATTAAAGGGCCAGTTGAGGCCTAGGGGGAGGCCCCCTGGTCCGATACCCATACTTTGAAGGGTGGGCGGGGTGGAAGCCTCATCGGAGGCTCCCTGCGCCGCCGGGCTAGTTTTTTTTGGGCATTGTTGTGAGGGGCTTGTTTTAAAAACCTCAGAGAGAGTGCCGACCGCCTCTCTCCCCCAGGAGCAAAGCGTGGCCTCCGTTTAGCGCACAGGAGCACCGTGGGCCCCACCTTCATCTTCCAGGCACTAGGAGTGCCCCTTTGCATCATACAACATGTACTTTTGGGGACATATTCATTCTGACATGAACCTTGGAGGGTTATATGTTCCCTGCCTATTTTTATGATGTTGCATATATGTGCTAGTGTTCCTTTTATGGGCATGACATGCTGATATGTACTTTATGTCTTGTGATATGTTCTCTAATGTTCCTTTTATGGATATTTATGAGGTGTTTATGACAAGTACATATACTTCTTTACTGTGAGTCCTGACTACTGCTTATGTTGCAGAATCCTGAGTACTTACGTGTTCTAATGTGACAACTGCTTATTCTTGCAGAGTATTAGTAACTTGTGTAACGTTCTGACAACTGCTAAGGTAGCAGGGTATTACTGACGTGTAATGTTTGGTCTAATTATGTTTTGTGCATCACAGTTTATTTTTACATAGCTCCGTGTAGTGTTTAGTTTGTGGTGTACATATTGCATCACGTGTGTTGTGCAAACGCTTTACACACTGCCTCCGGGTAGGCCTGACTGCTCGTGCCAAGCTACCAAGGGGGTGAGCAGGGGTTATCTTGGACATGTAACTCCCTTACCCTGACTAGAGTGGGTGGGTTCTGCCTGGCTGAGGTGCATACCCTAGCCAACCAGAAACCCCATTTCTAACATTGGTTGTCAGCGGTGAGGATAGGACTTGCGCTTGCACAATACCATTGTGACTCATTTTTGCACTGCAAATTGCATTTAGACCATTACATGTTCTAATTCTCTTTTTTTTTATTATTCTCCTGTTCTCTCAAACCAGTAATTTAAATTTTTACTCCTGTGTAGTATACTTGCACTTTGGACTCTGGTTGTTTTACGGCAACTTGTGCTCTCATCAAAATAGAGTCTACCATTGACGTAGGAGACTTGTAGTTTTACACTTTAGAAGAGTTGAAGGGATTCTGCAGTGCATATGCCCACCTACAGCCACGGCCCACTGCCCTATCCATCCTGCCATACACACGTGCCTGCATGCCTCCACGAGCAGAGTGGGGTACAGTGATGGCAATAGTGCTGCCAACCACTGGGAAAAGATCTCAGGGCCCAACCTCGACAGCAGGGTGATCATGGGGGACCATAAAAGTGTGATCTGCAAGCCCCAACAGCCTGTGTCGGCGTGTGTCAGTGTGTGCTGGGGAGAGGTCTCCCTAAGCCTCAGGGCTGAAAATCTTAAAGGCAGTAAATTCAGAATATACGCCGGCTATGCTTTTGTTGTTTGCACAGCCCAAACTATCTTACAATTCTTTGGGGTACTATTGTATAGAATAATAGTTTGCTCATTGAAATATGGACATTCTCTTGCACTTTAAATCCAGAAACTATTTTGGTGGCACACTTAGGGTCGCTATTCTGTTGTTGTGCATCACTTTTTGATAGGGGTTAGTACTCACCGATGAGGAAATTGGATGTGTCTGTATGCACCAAACTGGTAACTATGTATCCCTTTTGATATGTATATACTTGATTGCGATACTGTGTATAATCTCCTTACATCATTAAAAAAGCTGAGATGACGAAACACGTGTCAGTTGTACAATGGCAATTGATAAGTTGTCTATGAGAATGAATCACAAATGTTTATATGAGATGTACTGGAGAGTTCTGTGTATCTGGAGCAGACGTGCTTTGTTTGGACATTCATTGTGTGCCTTGGTGGCCTTGATAGACCTTAACCCCTACGGTGCCTTGGACGAGGTGATCTCGGCAAAGGCACCTGCCTTGGACGAGATCACCTCGCCCTGCACCCAGGAACTGGGGGGAGCGCTAGCGCTCCCCCCATTGGCTCCCCCCCCCGTGGTGGATGGAAGGAGAAGCCCTTCCCCTTCCACCCCCGACCCCCCCACCCCACCCCCATGACATCAGCACGCATCACGCACTGACAATCACAGAGAGACTCCTCCATCGAACTGGAAGTTCAGCTTCCAGCGCAATCGAAAGAGAAATGCAAAGCATTTCTCTTTCGATCACGTGGAGGAGGCCAGAGAGGCTTCAATGGGAAGGAAAGGAATTTCCTTCCCTTTGAAGTCTCTCTGAGTGTTTCAAAAGCTGGATTGCATGCAATCCGGCTTTTGAAACGCCCACTAGACACCAGGGATTTATTTATTTATTAGAAATTGGCATAAGGGAGCAACCCCTTGGGCAAGGGTCGCTCCCAGGGGGGGCATTGGGCCGATCTGCCCCCAGAGGGGGCAGAAACCTCTAGCCACCAGGAATCATTTTTTTTTTGTTTTGTTTTGTTACATGTGGGGAGCGACCACTTAGGCAAGGGTCGCTCTCCTAGGGGGCAAATTATATTTAGGCCATTTCTGCCCCCCTTGGGGGCAGATTGGCCTATTTTTATGAGGCCAATCTGCCCCCAAGGGGGACAGAAACCACTAGACACCAGGGAGGTTTTTTTAATGTGAATTTCACGCAAGGGGAGCGACCCCTTAGGCAAGGGTCGCTCCCCTGGGGTGCAAATTTATTTCAGGCCATTTCTGCCCACCCTGGGAGCAGATCGGCCTATTGTTATTAGGCCGATCTGCCCCCGGGGGGGCAGAAACCTCTAGGCGGCAGGGCAATTTTTCTTTTTTAGTGTTTTTTTGTTTGTTTGTTTGTTTTTTTAGAGATGGGAAGCGACCCATTAGGCAAGGGTCGCTCCCCTGGGGGGGCAAATTGTATTTAGACCATTTCTGCCCCCCTTGGGGGAAGATCGGACAATTTTAGGTCAATCTGCCCCCAAGGGGAACAGAAACCACTAGGCACCAGGGATTTTTTTTTTGCGCCAATGTCACTCAAGGGGAGCGACCCCATAGGCAAGGGTCGCTCCCGGGGAGGCTGGGGAGGGGGGGCAGATTTATTTTAGGCCATTTCTGTCCCCCCTGGGGCCGGCTGAGCTAGGGGCCAAAATCTACAGGTAGGCACCTTGCAAAAAACATCTCTGTTTTCTGTCAAAAATTGTGATGTGTCCACGTTGTGTTTTGGGGCATTTCCTGTCGGGGGCGCTAGGCCTACCCACACAAGTGAGGTACCATTTTTATCAGGATACTTGGGGGAACGCTGGGTGGAAGGAAATTTGTGGCTCCTCTCAGATTCCAGAACTTTCTGTCACCGAAATGTGAAGAAAACATGTTTTTTAGCCACATTTTGAGGTTTGCAAAGGATTCTGGGTAACAGAACCTGGTCAGAGCCCCACAAGTCACCCCATCTTGGATTTCCCTAGGTCTCTAGTTTTCACAAATGCACAGGTTTGGTAGGTTTCCCTAGGTGCCGGCTGAGCTAGAGGCCAAAATCTACAGGTAGGCACTTTGCAAAAAACACCTCTGGTTTCTGTCAAAAATTGTGATGTGTCCACGTTGTGTTTTGGGGCATTTCCTGTCACGGGCGCTAGGCCTACCCACACAAGTGAGGTATCATTTTTATCGGGAGACCTGGGGGAACATAGAATAGCAAAACAAGTGTTATTGCCCCTTGTCTTTCTCTACATTTTTTCCTTCCAAATATAAGAGAGTGTGTTAAAAAGACGTCTTTTTTGAGAAATGCCATGTAATTCACATGCTAGTATGGGCACCCCGGAATATCAGAGATGTGGATATAACCACTGCTCCTCTACACCTTATCTTGTGCCCATTTTGGAAATATAAAGGTTTTCTTGATACCTATATTCAAATGAATTGCTGTATACCCGGTATAGAATGAAAACCCACTGCAGGGTGCAGCTCATTTATTGGGTCTGGGTACCTAGGGTTCTTGATGAACCTACAAGCCCTATATATCCCCGCCCCCAGAAGAGTCCAGCAGACGTAACGGTATATTGCTTTCAAAAATCTGACATTGCAGGAAAAAGTTGCAGAGTAAAACGTAGTGGAAATTGGTGTTTTTTTACCTCAATTTCAATATTCTTTTTTTCAGTTGTTATTTTCTGTAGGAAACCTTTGTAGGATCTACACAAATTACCCCTAGCTGAATTCAGAATTTTTTCTACTTTCCAGAAATGTTTAGGTTTCTGGGATCCAGCATTGGTTTCATGCCCATTTCTGTCAATGACTGGAAGGAGGCTGAAAGCACAAAAAAATCATAAAAATGGGGTATGTCCCAGTAAAATGCCAAATTTGTGTTCAAAAATTGGGTTTTCTGATTCAAGTCTGCCTGTTCCCGTAAACTGGGAAGCTGGTGATTCTAGCACCCCAAACCCTTTGTTGATGCCATTTTCAGGGAAAAAACCACAAGCCTTCTTCTGCAGCCACTTTTTCCCATTTTAAAAAAAAAAACGAAATTTACACTGTATTTTGGCTAATTTCTTGGTCTCCTTCAGGGGAACCCACAAAGTCTGGGTACCTCTAGAATCCCTAGGATGTTGGAAAAAAAGGACGCAAATTTTGCTTGGCTAGCTTATGTGGACAAAAGGTTATGAGGGCCTAAGCGCGAACTGCCCCAAATAGCCAAAAAAAGGCTCAGGAGGGGGAAAAGGCCTGGTAGCGAAGGGGTTAAAGGCAGCCCTTGGATTTGTGAGGCTTGGTAGACTTAGAGGCTTGGAGGCAGCCCCGTCAGCAGCGACCCAGCAGCATTCCCACGTTGCTCTCTCTTCCACCTGTAATGAGTGCAGGTGGCCATGAGCGTGGCATAAGGGGCAACAGAGGAATCATTGAAGCTTAGATGACTGTGGGTGGTCATCATCAGCAGCAGGATAGTCTGTGAGCAGGGTGGGGGTTCCTCTTCGAATGGACATTCCAGGACATGGGAGGTCACCATCCTCATTGGAAAGTCCCTCCTATGCAAGGCTCTAAAGACCTGGGATGACGAGGGATGATGGGATTTTGCACAAATATTAGTCTTTGAGGGAAGCATTATAGCGAGATCCATACATGCCGGTACCACAGAGATGAGGGGTAAGAGTTACTATTTCCCATTCCAGTATATGCAAAAATGCGGAAAATGCTTGACTTCTGAGGGGTTAAATTTACTATTCCCTCTCTAGTCTAACTAACAGTTGGAAAAGTGTTGGACTTTGGAGTGGTTCCGTTTACCATTCCCACTCCAGTAACGTGCAACTGTAGGGAACGTGTTGTACTTAATACAAGTTACATGTGTTATCCAAGCTCTGAATTCTTTTATAAAAAACACTGCAATACCCAACAATACATTTTTAAAACATATTTTATATTCAAAATATATACAAAGAAACTTTAACGAAAAAACTAAATACAAAATAATTACAAAAAAAAGTAATTAAAATGAAATCCACTTCTCGCTCTACAATCAAAAAATACAATAAATATATTTAAATGAAAATATTACTTATATATACAATAAAATTATAAAATAGTTTACAAATATTAAATATAATATTTAATGGGTACATTAATAAATAAATCAAATAAGCCTAATATTAAAAATTAAAGACACAATTATAAAGAAGCATGCATATCATTAAAAGATAAGATTAACAGTTTGAAAATACATAATTTCCATAACTTTCCACCGTACAGCACTAAAAACCCATAAGCCTGCTACTAAAATATAAATTACTACCAAAACATAAAACAATAAATATATTTTATAATTTAGAAATTAAAAGTAAATAAATAAAATAACCATTAAAATTACAACTAACCCCTTAACTGCCGAGGCATTTTCCCTACAGTGCTGAGCCCTTTTTGTGGCTATTAAAAGTAGTTCACACTACCCACATAAGGTATCGATGCCAAATTTGTGTGCTTTTTTCCCCAACATTATGGGGATTTCGAAAGTACCCAGGATTTATGGGTTCACTTAGAGATGACCTAGAACATAGGCAAAATATAGCTGGATTCTGGGTTATTTGGGAAAATTAGGAAAAAAGTAGTCTGGATAAAAGTCAGTTTTGTCCCTAAAAATGGCATCAATAAATGTTTGCTGGGCTAATGTCACCATCTTCCCCACTTTAGCAAATAAAGCAACCTATTCTTTTTATCACAGTTTTGGCTTTTTCAAAGAGGTAGCCTATTTTTCTGATTTTTGCGCTCCCAACCTATTTCTTGTTTGTGGAGGAGACAAGTGTGAAACTCACGGGTGATCCAGAAAAGCTATGGATTTCTGAAAAGTAGTTAAAATTCCAAATCAGCAATTGGTCATATCTGTAGATTCTTCAAGGTTTCCCAAACAACCTAACTGTTAAAATAAAGAAATACTGCAAATGAGTAGGAAAAAATGGACAGCTGTGACAACGGTTTCATCTGTAACATTTTGTCACAATAGCCAATTTACATAAGTAATATACTATTATGTTCAATAGACCCTTCTGGTTAAGGGGATATAAAGGGTTATAGGTCCTCCAAGATCCCAAAGTACTCAGAGCCAACAACTCAGCTGCAACGTACAAATGTTTTTCCCCAATTCTACCAATAAAAATGGTACCTCAATTGTGTGGTTAGGCCTAGTGCCCGTGAGAAAACCAGCTCAAAATGCAACACGGATACTTCACATTTATGTACTAAAAACTGACACTTTTATTTTTAAGTGGGTAGCAGTGGATTTTGGGCCCTAGCTCATTCGGCTCCTAGAGAAACCTATCAAACTTGCACATTTTTTAAACCTAGACACCTAGGGGAATCTAGGGTGGTGACGTGTGTGGCACTTACTAGGTAATTTTGTCCAGAAGCCCTTCCAAACGTCAGAATTTGGCAAAAATCACACATTTTCCTTACATTTCTGTGGCAGAAAGTTCTGGAATCTGTGGGGAGCCACATATTTCGTACCACTCTCACTTTAGACTTGTCCACCAATAACAACGGTACCTCACTTGTGTGGGTGGGCCGCAAGACAACAACACAAAAAGGCCTTAGAGCCCTAAATTGAGAGATAAGCAATTGGGGTAGCTGCAGTATTTGGGGCCGTGCTCTGCACCATCCATGAAAACCTAAAAAAACACAGATATTTTTGAGGACTAGACAACCAGAGGTGGTGTGCCTTACATGGATCACATGAAGGTTTCTTACACACAATGCCCTGAAAACCTCAAACTACGCCAGAAATCACATATTTTTCTTCTATTTCAGTGATGGAAACTTCAGGTATCCACAAAGATCCTATCACCCAGCATTACCCCTCTTGTGCGGATATAAGTGCTGAGCCACTTATGTGGCTGGAACTGGTGCCAGTAACAGGAACAGACCAAACCAGGTAGCTGATCTCTCCATGTAGTCCCTCGGGTCTTTTGTGTCAAGATCTCTTGGAGCACCCACACAAGTGAGGCACCATTTTTAATCTGAAGACTTGGAAGAATGCTGGGTGGTAGGAGTTGCTGCCTTCAGATTCCAGAAGTTTTTCACAGACTTGTGAGGAAGGTTTGTGTTTTTAGTCAAAGCTTGCAAGGCATTGTAGGTAAGAACATGTTGTGCGATCTCATGGTGTACAGCTCCCACCCCTATATTATGAAACTAGACCCTGGTGTTTAGTGGGTTTTCTACTATGCTCGGAGGGCAGATCAGGGGTAACTGCCCCATCTGCCTCCCATAGGGAGCAAAATGTTTGTCTCCTTTCTTGTTGGGGTGGGGTATTGGCCATGCCTATGGTGGGCAGCCCACACCATTATATTTAAACAAAAAAAAAAAACTGGTGTCTATTGGGGGTATTATCCCATCTGTCCCCCAATGGGGCAGAAAGTCTGATCTAGTTTCAGGTGGGAAGAGCACAAGTCCTTGCCCAAAGGGCCGCTCCCCCGAAATCCCTGGTAAATAGTGAGACGATCCCTCCTTGGGGATCCTTTCCTATGGCAATCCCCAAGCACAGATCCACTGTGCAGATGTATCATTGGAATGGGGAGATTCCTTGCTTTCCAATTATACCTTTGCCAGCCCCATCAGAGCTCAGGGGGCTGGGATATGGCCCGAGCACTGATGCAGAGAAAGTTTTACTTTCACTTTAGTGTAATGATGTCAGCGCTCCCTGAAAGCTGATCATCATTTCAGTAAGGGGAAAAAAAAAAAGACTTAGGCTGCTCTGGAAGCTCTTTCCAAGCAGACCACGATTAGAAAATAATAAAGGAATCCCTCTGGGGCCTCTACATGCCTCCCCAGTGTTGGCCAGTGTTCAAAAGATGCAGTGGGGAGGTAGTGCGGGTGTCTGCTGTTGGACAACACTTGAAGGGGTTAAATATGCAATTTACAATAAAAAATAAGATATGAATTAAATTAATTCTACCCTATTCCTCTACAAACCCAATGCCTCATTACTACGTTATAAATGGCTAATTATATAAAAGAATCACATTTAAGTTTACATACTTTAAAAAAATAACAATTATGCCAAGAACAGTAGCAGTTAAAATTAGTATACTAACAAATATGTATTAAAAAATAAAATAAGTGTTACAACTACAATAAACTAAATATAAAATATGTAGATATTCTTAAAAGGATATTATATACCAAAAAAGGTACTTTGAACTGAGATATTCTGTCCAACAATATGTAGTAGTCACTATATGTTCGACGCAATAGTCATGCCACACAATACTTTTAAAATTCAATATTTTTGTCATTCACTGCAAGTTATCCGGTGCCCTGTGATATTGAAAACATGAATGCCTTCCTAGAGCTCAGATGTTCTCTGTACTGCAAACACTCTTGGAATGCCTAACCCCTTTGCTGCCAGGCCTTTTCCCCCTCAGGTGCCAAGCTTTATTTTGGCTATTTGGGGTAGATTGCACTTAGGACCTCATAACATTTTGTCCACATAAGCTAACCATGCAAAATGTGCGTCCTTTTTTTCCAGCATCCTAGGGATTTTAGAGGTTCCCAGGGTTGGTGAGTTTCCCTGGAGGAGACCAAGAAATGAGTCAAAATACAGTTAAACTTTCATTTAAAAAAAAATAAATGGGGAAAAAAGTACTGCAGAAGAAAGCATGTGTTTTTTACCCTGAATATGGCATCAACAAAGGGTTTGCAGCGCTAAAATCACCATCTTCCCAGCTTTCAGAAACAGGCAGACGTGAATCAGATAACAACATATTTCAACACAATTTTGGCATTTTACTGGAACCTATCCAATTTTTACTATTTTTTGTGCTTTTAGCCTCCTTCCAGTTAGAGACAGAAATGGGTGTGAAACCAATGCTGGATCCCGGATGTAGGAGGCTGACCAATGGTACTTACACCTTGTGCCAGGTCCAGTTAACCCTTATTGGTAGAGTAGTAGTGTTCTCGCAGCTTAGGCTGATAGAGGTAGCTATAGCAGAGCAGCCAGGGCTGAACTAGGAGACATGCAAAGCTCATGCAATACACTTATAACATATAGGTACTATATCATAAGAAAGACAATACTCATAGTTACTAAAAATAAAGGTACTTTATTTTAGTGACAATGGGGGTCATTACAACCCTGGAGGTACAAGACCGCCAGGGCTGTAATGACGGAAGCACTGCCAACAGGCTGGCGGTGCTTCTCAGGTCATTACAACCGCTGCAGAAGTGCTGCGTTCACACCGCCGGGGCCGGCGGTTTCCGCCCTGGCGGTAGTAATCCGCCAGGGCAGCGCTGCTAGCAGCGCTGCCCAGGGGATTACGAGTGCCCCTACCGCCAGCCTTTTCCTGGCGGTTCGGCTGGCGGTATGGGGAGTCATGGGGCCCCCTGACAGGGCCCCGTGCAGCTTTTCACTCTCTGCATAGCAGACAGTAAAAAGCGCAAAGGGTGCAACTGCACCCGTCGTATGGGCGCAACACCGCCGGCTCCATTTGGAGCCGGCTCCTGTGTTGCGCCCGAGATCCCAGCTGGGCCAGCGGGCGGAAACTAGGTTTACGCCCCGCTGGCCCAGTGGGGATCTCCAAATGGCCGTGGCAGGGGTGCGGCCGCCCGGCGGTCCGATCTTGGCGCGCGGCTTCAGCCGCCCGCCAAGGTCATGATGAGGGCCAATGTGCCAAAAATATCTCAGAGGATATATTCCCTTAGGAGGTAAGTAAAATACACAAAATATACACAACAAACCAAATCAGGTAAGTAAAACAGTCAGAAAGTAGTGCAAACACTGTAGAATACAATAGGATGCAATAGGCCTAGGGGTAACACAAACCATATACTAAGAAAGTGGAATTCGAACCACAAATAGCCCCCTAGGCTAGTGTAGTCTGTAGAGGGTCGCTGGGAGTGTAAGAAAACACTAAGGGTGTCCAAAATACCCCACCCCAAGACCCTGGAAAGTAGGAGTAAAGTACTACTATTTCCCCAGAAACACACTAAAGTCGTGATAAGGGATTTTGCAAAGACCACAACAGACTGCAGAGCACTGAAGATGGATTCCTGGACCTGAGGACCTGCAAAGGAAGGGGACCAAGTCCAAGAGTTGTGAAAGTTTCCAGGGGGGCAGGAGCCCACTAAACCCGGGATGAAGGTGCAAAATAGCTGCCTCCGGTTGGAAGAAGCTGAAGATTCTGCAACAACGAAATGAGGTAGGAAGTTCTTCTTCGTGCAGAAGATGACCCACGGTGTGCTGGAGGATGCAGAAGTGTTTCCTTGGCAAAATACAGCAAACAAACCTTGCTAGCTGCAAGAATCGCAGTTAGAAAAAAAGGGTGCTGCCCGGGCCCAGGAAGGACCAGGATGTCGGCACTTGGGAGAGGAGACAGAGGGGGCCCTCAGCAATGTAGAGAGCCCACGCGCAAGCAGGAAGCACCCGCAGAAGTCCTTCAACACGGGTTCCAGAAGACTGAACACTGCGGTCGTCTCAACACTGCAAAAGGAGGTCCCACGACCCGGAGATCAACTCAGGGAGCTGAGCATCGTAGGACAGAGTGCTGGGGACCTAGGCTCGGCTGTGCATGC
Source organism: Pleurodeles waltl (assembly GCF_031143425.1). Lineage (NCBI taxonomy): Eukaryota > Metazoa > Chordata > Amphibia > Caudata > Salamandridae > Pleurodeles > Pleurodeles waltl. The sequence goes on along the minus strand of NC_090439.1, from coordinate 1,172,411,070 downwards.
AGGATTTTTTGGAAATGTGCACAGAAGCCCTTATAGCTGCAGTTCCCAGGGTGCACAGGATTACTGTCTGGAGAGGGGAGGTTAGGACTTACCTCCTCCAAATTCGGAGGGTTGGACCACTGGACAGTCTGGGTCACTTGGGTTCACCAATTGTGTTCCAGGGGCCACGCTCGTCAGGATGAGGGGTGTCCCAGAGTACCTGGTGCCTGCTGAAGCAGGGGGGAAGATTCCGTCGACCCACAGGGTCTTCTTCGTGGCTTCCAGTGCACGGTGAAGGCAGGCAGCCCCCAGAGTATGCACCACCGGGAATCAATTGAGAAAGTTGGCAGGATTAGGCGCTACAATGTCGCTGGTAGTCTTCTGGCTATTTTCTTGCAGTTTTGCAGGCGTCTTGGAGCAGTCAGCGGTCGATCCTTGCCTGAAGTCGAAGGGAGAAGTGCAGAGGAGTCCTGCTGGATTCTTGCAAGTTGTTATCTGAGGAAAAGCCCACTGGAGAGACCCTAAATAGCCCTCAGAGGAGGATTGGCCACCTAGTAAGGTAAGCACCTATCAGGAGGGGTCTCTGACGTCACCTGCTGGCACTGGCCACTCAGAGGCCTCCATTGTGCCCTCACACCTCTGGATTCAAGCTTGCAGAGGTCTGGGACACACTGGAGGAGCTCTGGGCACCACCCCTGAGGTGGTGATGGACAGGGGAGTGGTCACTCCCCTTTCCTTTGTCCAGTTTCACATCAGAGCAGGGACTGGGGGTTCCCTAAACCGGTGTAGACTGGCTTATGCAAGGAGGGCACCATCTGTGCCCTTCAAAGCATTTCCAGGGGCTACCCCTCCCTAGACTTTAACACCTATTTCCAAAGAGAGAGGGTGTAACACCCTGCTCCCAGAGGAAATGCATTGTTCTACCTTCCTGGGACTGGGCTGCCCAGTGAAGGTTAGACATATAGGTGACTTATAAGTTACTTAAGTGCAGTGAAAAAGGCTGTGAAATAACGTGTGTGTTATTTCACTCAGGCTGCAATGACAGTCCTGTGTAAAGGTTTGTCTGAGCTCCCTATGGGTGGCAAAAGAAATGCTGCAGCCCATAGGGATCTCTTGGAACCCCAGTACTCTGGGTACCATATACTAGGGAATTATAAGGGTGTTCCAGAATGCCAATTGAAATTGGTAAAAGTGGTTACTAGCCTATAGTGACAAATTTAAAGGCAGAGAGAGCATAAGCACTGAGGTTCTGGTTAGCAGAGCCTCAGTGACACAGTTAATTGCTACACATTCAGGCCACAAACTATGAGCACTGGGGGTCCTGGCTCGCAGGATCCCAGTGAGACAGGCAAAAACAAACTGACATACATGTAAAAATGGGGTTAACATGCCAGGTAAGTTGGTACTTTCCTACACCAGACAGCTAAACATTTTCTGAAAAGTAAACAAAATTGTGAGTTCAGTAAGAGGCCATTTGTGTAGACCCTTCAAGGTTTTCCTACAGAAAGTAACAGCTAAAATAAAAAATATTGAAATTGAAGTGAAAAAAAGAGCCATTTGTGTCCACGTTTTCTTCTATAACGTTTTCCAGCTATGGCAGATTTTTTAAAGCAATATACCGATACGTCTGCTGAACTCTTCTGGTTGTGGGGATATATAGGGCTTATAGGTTCATCAAGAACCCTAGGTACCAAGAGCCAATAAATGAGCTGCACTTTGCAATGGGTTTTCATTGTAAACCTGGTATACAGCAATTCATTTGGTGAAAAATAAAGAGTGAAAAATAGGTATCAAGGAAACCTTTGCATTTCTGAAGTAGGCATAGGATAAGGTGTTGAGAAGCAGTGGTTATTTGCACATATCTGAATTCCAGGGTCCCCATACTAAAATGTGAATTACAGAGTATTTCTCAAATAGACTTCTTTTTTACAGACTGTCTGACATTTGGAAGGAACTAATGTAGAAAACGATAAGTGGCAATAACACTTATTCTTCTATTATGTGTTCCCCCAAGTCTCCCAATAAAAATGGTACCTCACTTGTGTGGGTGGGCCTCGTGCCCCCAACAGGAAGCGGAGCATGGACACACCACATTTTTACATTGAAATCTGATGTGTTTCTAGCTGTGGATTTCGGCCTCTAGCTCAGCCAGCACCTAGAAAAACCCACCAAACCTGTGTATTTTTGAAAACTAGACATCTAGGGGAATCCAGGATGGGGTGACTTGTGGGGCTCTCACCAGGTTCTGATACCCAGTATTGTTTGCAAACCACAAAATTTGGCAAAAAAAAATAAAAAATCTGAGAGGAGCCAAAAACGTCCTTCCAGCCAGCGTTCCCCCAAGTCTCCAGATAAAAATGGGACCTCACTTGTGTGGATAGGTCTACTGCCTGCAACAGGAAATGCCCAAAAACACAATGTGGAAACATCACATTTCCCCAAAGAAAACAGTTTTTTTCAAAGTCCCTCTCAATTTTGTCCCTGGGGACTTTGGCTTCTAGCTCAACCGGCACCTAGGGAAACCTAGCAAACCTATACATTGTTTAAAACTAGACACCTAGGAGGACCCAGGATGGGGTAACTTGTGGTGCTCTCAGCTGGTCCTGTTACCCAGAATCGGTTTCTAACCTTGAAATTTGGCAAAAAAACACTTTTTCCTCACATTTCGGTATTGCAAAGTTCTGGAATCTGAGGGGAGCCACAAACTTCCTTCCACCCAGCATTCCCCCAAATCTTCTGATAAAAATTGTATCTCACTTGTGTTGGTAGGACTTGTGCCCGCAACAGGAAATGCACCAATCCACTACATGGACACATCAAAATCATGAATTACAAAACTGCCTGTTTTTGCAGGGGTGGGGTGGGGCCCTGCATTTATGGTTCTGGGCTCAGCAGCCATCTAGGGAAACCTCCCAAACCCCGACATTCCTGAAAATTAGACACCTGAGGGAGTCCAGGGAGGTGTGACTTGCGTGGATCCCCCAGTGTTTTCTTACCCAGAATCCTCCCCAAACCTCAAATTTAGCTCAAACAAAATCATATTTTCCCACACATTTCTGTGTGGGATCACCGCACCGGGACAAATTTCCTACCACCCAAAGTTCCCCTCAGCCCCCCGGTAAAAATGATACCTCACTTGTGTAGGTGGGCCAAGTGCCTGTGAAAGGGAAGAGCCAAAAACATGTCGAAATTGAGATGAAACCAAAGGAGGTCCAAAAGGGCAGTTTGAAAAAAATAAAATTATGCTAATAGGTGGGACAGTATTTTTACCGGTATAGATGCGACAACCTGAGTGGTAGGGATTTTGTGGATTCCTGCAGATTCTGGAAGGTTCCATCACAAAAATGTGGGAACAATGTGTGATTTCAAGCATAGTTGGAGATTTGCAGGGCACTATGTGTAAGAAAATCGTGCAGGGTGCATGTGAAGCACACCACCCTGGACTCAACCAGATGTTTAGTTTTCAGATGTGTCTAGATCTCGTAGATTTGTCTACATGGCAGCATCCCAAATTCCAAAAACTGCAGCCCTCACCATTCCAAGTTAAACGATTTTGAGAGTTAGCCAAGCTCTCATGGCCCAAATGTAAAACCAAAACTCCAAATAATCAAATGTCCTCTTGCTTGCCGTTGTGATAAGATCTTTTAGTGTGCGAGGGGAAGAGATGAAAGACTGTTACCCCTTTGAGATGGGGCATAACCATGGCCATATAGGTTGGTAGACACCACCCCACTATTTTTTTTTTAATTCCCTGGCATCTAGTAGGCTTTTGCCTCCACCCCCGGGAGTGGATCGGTGGTAATTGCCCCATCTGCCCACCAGTGGGCAGAACAACTTTGACCCCATTTTTTTTTGGGGGGGTGGGGAACCCTTCCCTGGTGTGTAGTGGGCTTTCTGTCCCCCTTGGGGGCAGATGAGCCTTACAAAAATAGGCTGATCTGCCCCCAAGGGGGGCAGAAATAGTCAACAGTAATGTACCCCCATGGGGAGCGACCCTTGCCCAAGGGGCTGCCCCACAAACAAAACCCCCACACACACCAATCCCTGGTGCCTATGTGGTGTCTGCCCCCCTTGGGGGCAGATGGGCCTAAATGAAATATGCCAATCTGCCCCAAAGGGGGGAGAAATGGCCTAAAATAAAACTGCATCCCAGCGGAGCGACTTGCCTAAGGGGTTGCGCCCCATCTGTAAACAATAAAAAAAAAAAAAAATCCCTGGTGTCCAGTAGTTTCTGCCCCCTTTGGAGGCAGATTGGCTAATAAAAGTAGGCCTTTCTGTGCCTAAGGGGGGGGGGATAGAAATGGCCTAAAATGTAATTGCCCTCCTGGGGAGTGATCCTTGCCTAAGGGGTCGCTCTACTTGCATGAAATTGTCACAAAAAAAAAATCCCTGGTGTCTAGTGGTTTCTGCCCCCCTTGGGGGCAAATTGGCCTAATAAAAATAAGCCGATCTGCCCCCAAGGAGGGCAGAAATGGCCTAAAATAAATTTGACCCCTGAGGGAGCAACCCTTGTCTAAGGGGTCGCTCCCCACCTGTACAAAAAAAATAATCCCTGGTGCCATCTGCCCCCTCCCCCCCTTGGGGGCAGATGGACCTAGGTAACATAGGTTGATCTGCCCCCAAGTGGGGGCAGAAATGGCCTAATAAAAAAATGCCCCCTTGAGGAGCGGCCCTGGCCCAATGGGCCACTCCCCTCATGTGTTTACACAATATAAACAAAGCTCCCTGGTGTCTAGTGCCATTCCTGCAGCACAATTGCTATGCAGGAACGCTCAGAAAGACAAAGGAAAGCCTTACCTTTTCTTTGATGCCTCTCCGATCTCCAGAAAGCATTTCTCTTCCGATCGCGCTGGAAGCTGAACTTCCAGCGAGATGGGGCGACCTCTGATGAGTTCAGTGCGCAATTTCGTGCTGTCATCAGACGTCGCTGGTGGGGATCGGGGGTGGAATGGGAAGCGATTCCCCTTCCATCCCTGCCAAGGGGAGAGGGGTGGAGGGCCCATCGGTGAGCGCTAGTGCTCCTCCTATGGGCCGGGTGCAGGATGTAACAGTTACGGCACCCAAGCGCAGAGGCTGAGGACGTAAACGTTACGTCCTGGGCACCCAAGGGGCTAATTACAAAAAAGATTTGTATTTATTTTGCCAGTCTTGAGAATTGTGCCTGTTATCAGTGCTTACTCAGCAACATGGAGGAGCAAAATGGCCAGTGGCTTATTTTTCAGCTACATTGGACTGCCATACAATGTTATAGGCTTACTGTGTTAGCTCCAAATTCACTCACAAGTTTGGTGACTCCCCCTGAGCTCAGCATCTTACAGTCTCTTGACTAAATATGACCAAACCATCCTTGCAGCTGGAAATATTTCATTCAAATGTTGCAATACCCTGAATCAAACTAGACTTCTGACAATGTGTTTGGAAAGATTTTAATGATGGAGAGAATCAGCATCAATGTGACAGAACGTTACACCAAACCAAGAGCAGATACGCAAGATGTACCACAGGAATTGGCTAATTGGCTGGCTTTGGGCATTCTTCTTGCAAAAGAGGTTGGTGTGTTGTGTGTGTTGAAAATGAGGCAGTGTTGTGCATTTGTTCCTGATAAGAGTAGGCTTATTAACGATACGTGACGAGTATTACAAATGTTTGGAGTGAGGCAAAGGCTCTTGAAGAGGCTGGTGCACGGGAAACAACTGGCTCATGCTTTAGCTTGATCAGGAATGACATTTCAAAGGTTAGTGACTGATTTTGTGATGTGGCTATTGGAACACTGGAAAAGCCTTTAACACCCCTCAATATAATCCGATTGGGTGTAGTAGGTTTGATACATATTCTTAACTTCTTTGGAGTAACGTTGTAGAAAAGGGATAAATGATGGGTGGAAGAAGAAATGGCAACTGGTAAGGAAAGAAAAGAGGCAAATACGAGATGGAAGACATTAAAGTCAGGATCTATGAAGAGTTACAGGAACAGGAGAATTCAAAGTGGAAGGAACAACAAGTAAGTTATTAAATGTTTTTGTAGAGTGGTTTTGTGAAGATGATTTTCACCTGAGGGGGGCAGTTTGTGGAAGCACATTTCACAATTATTAATTCTATATTCAAATTGACAGTAGAGATGCAAATGTAATGTTTGTATGTGTTTAGTATAATGAAGTTTTAGTAGCTGACACGAGTAGGCCTAGTGGAGTTTCAATTGCACTTTCAAATGCATGTGAGAAGCCACTATTTTGTCTCTTTCTCTGTCTGTCCTCTGAACAGCCTCAAACGTGACCAGCAACAGTTCATTAATTGTATGAACTTCGATTAGCTTTAAGGTCCTGCTTGAAAATAGCAATTAAATGTTTCTTTACCTGTGGGTAATTTCCAGAGGGAAGGAAAGTTTAAATCAAAGGTAATTGCCTTTGGTCAAACGAAGGTGCTGATTACACTCGGAATGTGTTTTTGTTCTCTACTGCAGGGCACAACAAAGGATTGTTCAATGGACGTTAGGCAAAAATCATCATACCATGTGATGTGTTTCTGTTTTACTATTGGACACAGGAAAGTATCCCTCACTTCATTATGCGATTTCTCCATCTATAAATGTATAAGAACTCTTATTTGGGAGAGGAGCCAAGATTTTTCCTTTCTTACCTTAGAGGCAGACTTCATGTCGAACCTTTATTACTTTTGCGCTCAGATTGCTTTCTTGAGTTCCTGCTTTATATTACCTTCAGGAAACATTTCAAGACCTGGATGTTCGAGCAGTAGCAGAACCTCCCCTACCCCCTTCTCAGCACCTTGGGACCCTCACTGGTGATTAGTGTGCTTTACAAATTCCTGATTGATTGACTGATTGATTGCTTGCCAGGACCCCTTAGAGAGCAGACTCCATGTTAGTTTGTTTTCTGATTTGTACTGGCGTGCAAAGTCTCCGCTCCTTCTATCCTATTAAACGGAGCAGGACTCATGACGAATGGTCTTCAACTCATTATATGCTTTGTGCTAGACTGTATTCGGTTCTGGCTATTAATTCGACTAGGGCTCAGTTTCCACTGCAATTGCTCATTTACATGTTGAATTGACTGGATAACCATTAAACTTGGAATAAAGCTTCATGGTTTGTATTTTGAACCCTGTCTTGAGTGGCTTTTCTTATGTGAATACTCTGGGTTTACATGAATTTATGTTTAAGGTTCTCATCTTTAAAGGTTCACACATATCACCGGCCCATTAAAGTGCACACAACGGATTGAAGGGCTGCAAGGGTTTACAGGTTCAGTTTGGCCTCGAAGTTATCTTACATACTGAAGATCTTGTTGATAAAGAAATGGAATAAAAAATTGCAGAGGTCCTGAGAGGGAGTGATGCTGGTGGAGGTTGGTGCCGGAGAGGTGAAGTCCTTCATGATGATGAATGTTTCTCGATATGGTCGGTGTTGGCGGTGCGTTTGGCCATTGCAGCCTGAACGCAGTGTCCCACTGCCATTTCAAACTTGGCATTTAAAACCCCTTACTGGTGATTAGTGTGCTTTACAAATTCCTGATTGATTGACTGATTGATTGCTTGCCAGGACCCCTTAGAGAGCAGACTCCATGTTAGTTTGTTTTCTGATTTGTACTGGCGTGCAAAGTCTCCGCTTCTTCTATCCTATTAAACGGAGCAGGACTCATGACGAATGGTCTTCAACTCATTATATGCTTTGTGCTAGACTGTATTCGGTTCTGGCTATTAATTCGACTAGGGCTCAGTTTCCACTGCAATTGCTCATTTACATGTTGAATTGACTGGATAACCATTAAACTTGGAATAAAGCTTCATGGTTTGTATTTTGAACCCTGTCTTGAGTGGCTTTTCTTATGTGAATACTCTGGGTTTACATGAATTTATGTTTAAGGTTCTCATCTTTAAAGGTTCACACATATCACCGGCCCATTAAAGTGCACACAACGGATTGAAGGGCTGCAAGGGTTTACAGGTTCAGTTTGGCCTCGAAGTTATCTTACACACTGAAGATCTTGTTGATAAAGAAATGGAATAAAAAATTGCAGAGGTCCTGAGAGGGAGTGATGCTGGTGGAGGTTGGTGCCGGAGAGGTGAAGTCCTTCATGATGATGAATGTTTCTCGATATGGTCGGTGTTGGCGGTGCGTTTGGTTGCACTTATCTGTGGGTCATACCATCCGAGGGCTGAGAAAGGTGCTCATCTGTGTCAATTTCTTATACCATCTTACATCAAAATCAATGAGACATGTTTGCCTCACAATAATGCTGATAAACTCAACATAAGACAAAAGCAAAGACATTTTAGCAGAGAGTAAAGATTCTGCACCCAAATGAACATCAAAGTCACAAACAGTCTGCTTAAAGGTCACACACTGACATGGGTTGTGCTACCCGGCTCCTTCTGAGGAGATAGGGACAAATTAATAACAGACTTCAGTGGACAGAGTAGTGACACCGATATAACATCTTAAATGAGGGACAATTTATTCTTCAGCTGAATGGCACACTTTTACAGATTGAACTCCTGGGCAGGGAGCAGGTAGACAGGGAGATGACAAGTCCATTCTTAGACCAAATAAAACCACATTCTTCATGTCCCTGGGTTTTGAACCTGCAACAGAATAATAAGACACACAACTTTTATCAACTGGGAAAAAAAACTCAGCAGAAAGTTTTTAACTCTGTAATGGAATCACACCTGATCCCAGGTCCGGTAGGTATTTCTCAGCCAGATGATGGATCTACCCAGTGCTTAATTTGTGCTTGTTGTTTCCGGTGATGAGCACCAGCATTTATTTTGGAGGGCCGGCGCTTATTCCTCTGTCCCACGCATTTGTTGCAAGCAAAAGACACATATGGGAAAGACGGAGGAAGAGAAAAACGAAAAAGCGACACAAATGGAGAAAGCTTCAAAAGTGAGCTGAAGGGCCAGGGAATGGATTTAAATGTATTGAAGAGGCCTGAGATGGTTTCAGGATTACGCTGCCTCAGTATTCCGTGTTCCCACATTTAATAGCAGCAGCCGCGTGTTTTAGAGGAGTTTGTCAATTGGTTTATACCCATTTGGCTATTTAGTTTAGATGTACGTCCCTTGAATGGCATAAACCCAGGGCATGTAAATTAACTGCTACAAGTGGGCCTGCAGCGCTCACTATGTCACCCACTAAAGTATCACCTTAAAACATATCCCAGGCCTGCCATTGCAGCCTGAACGCAGTGTCCCACTGCCATTTCAAACTTGGCATTTAAAACCCCTTGCCAAGCTTTAAACTACCCTTTTATTGCATATATGTCACCTCTAAAATAGACCCTGAGTAGGCCCACCCCTCCTATTGGAGGAATTCCTTACTTTATTTGATAAACTGTAATTCCTAAACCAGACGTGGTAGATATGTCATGTTTGGTGCCTATGTACTTGTAATAATAACCTGTCTTTAATGGTAATGTCAAATTTATAATTACAAGTTTGGCAATGCCACATTTAGAAAGCTGGCATTTTTTTCACCCTTAGACCTCTGTGCTTGCAGCCTACCTTAAGTCTCATGGCATGGTGTAACTGACAGTTAGGACTTTGTGAATTCTTCCAGGACAGTGGGATTAGCAGAGCCTGAATGGGCCACTGGCTGACTTGAAAAGGGGAAGGGAGGGGGCAGGGGGCAGAACTACTCACATCCCCACTTGCACCTGAATAGGTGTGCTCAGCCACCACACAATAGGCTTGAAGACCCTGTATTTTCAGTGCAGCTAGCTAGAAGCCATTGCAGGGGAGGCAGGGAACTCTTGGAACTTCGAAGAACCCTCTGGAAACCTTTCCCAAAATCTAGGAGCAGGGCACCAGGGTCTAAAAATAGGGCTCTCAGACCCACACTTCAGTTCTCTACTGGACTTGCAGAAGGACTCTTGGAGGACTGCCTGCTGCTGTGACCTGCTGTTCACTTTACCAGACTGCTGCTGTACCTGATAGGACTGCTTTGCTGCCTGGAGACTACTTAAACCTTCACAGGCCAGCCCTGCTGCGGAGCCCTACATCCTCAACCACACTTAAGACCTCCAGAAGTGACTCCAAGGGCTAGTTTTGCTGGCATCCAGCTCAGAGCCACAGGCTCATAACAGGCTCCCACCATCTTGAACCTGCACCTGGACCCCGCCTGAGAGTCTTGAACCCCCAAGAGGTCTCCATCCAGTCTTGGACCCTTGGATGTGGTGCTAAAGGTGACCAGGTGGCCATTTTCCAAAACTGAGGAGTTGCTATTTTGAAACATAAAGTTTGAAAATTCATAACTCCGGTTCTACTACTTGGATTATGATGACTTTGGTGTCAAATTAAAATGTTCTCTATTTGCTCTATATTGGTATATTTATTGTGTTGTGTTTTCACTATATTACCTTTGTGTGCGGCATAAATACCTAACACATCGACTCTAAGTTAAGCCTGGTTTTTGTGCCCAGCTCCCCAGGGTTAAGCACAGGTTAAAGTGACTTTTTGTGGTTCACCCTACAAGGGAGCCCTGGACGTTGCTTGGCCAGGGCTCACACCCCAGTCAACCAACAACCCAATTTCTCATAATGAGCAACTACACAGTTAATAATTTAATAATTTAAATTGCACATACTATTTTTATTTAATAATTTTATCGCGCTATTCATCCCAGTAAAATATGTCACAGTGCTTTACGTCACATAAAGAGAGACAATAAATCATACAACTTCGTAGCTCAATATACAGAAAATGTTATTTAAGACAATGAGGGATATAATGTGTAAGAATCACATATTGTCCATACTTGCAGACATTAAATGTTACGTGTGAATGGTCAGGAGAAGGAAACACAATGTCAGGATTTAAAACATAGAGAACAACAGGAGACTGGACAATGCACTCCTAAAAGTTGTTTTGATAAAGAATGTCCTTCTTGTCTGTTTACAGTGTGAGCAAGGGTACCACCTTCTGATCGCCGGCGTATGTCCATTGTAGCGCCCTCCTAGTCTGGGTGATGGTGTCCCTTTAGCACACCACTGTTGATCACAAATTAGGGATAACGGGTTGTCAAACGTTTATAGTGTAGATTGTGTGTATCAATGAAAGTTCGGACATAACCTTAAATTGTGTTAGAATGTCAAATATTAAAAACAATCTGGAATTGTGTAGTTTTTAATTCTGGTCGGGGTGTTTGTTTTTTTACGCAGTGCAATGTAAACGCACTCACACTTTTTGCATTTGTTTCAATATGTCAGAGTATTGGTAATCATTTAATGTTTAAAACCTCATTTATAAGCCCTCGCCATTTCATACAGATGATTACTGTCTGTTAGAAATGGGGGCTCTAGCTGGCAGAGGTATACACCCTTGTCCAAGTAGGGACCACAATCCTAGTCAGGGTAAGCCACACAGAATCCAAATTATCCTGTGTCCACCCTCTGGTAGCTTGGCACTGAGCAGTCAGGCTTAACTTACAAGGCAATGTGTAAAGTATTTGTGCAATAAATCATACGGAAACACAGTGAAAACACCACAAAAATACACCACACAGGTTTAGAAAAAGATAATATCTATCTGAATAAAATAAGCTCAAAACAACAAAGATCCAAAAAGTACAAGTTGAAATATCACTTTTAAAAGGTTTTAAACAGTCATAATCCTTAGAAATAAACAGTTGTCTCTTTGTTACACACAGTATCTGGTATGCGTAAAAAATAACAATGCACAGAGACTGCAGAGGAGGAGATGCACAGAAAAATAGGGTGTGCGTCGTTTTTTGGATCGCAGGCTTGGTTCCTCACTGCGATGAGTGGATATTTTGACACCCAGGGTCGCTGCGTGAAAATCTTTGCTGCACTGGAAGAAGGCACGGGCACTGCGTCAATCCGGTAGGTGATGTGTCAAATATTTCCGGTGCAAGGCAGGCACTGTGTCGAATTTCCACTTGGGAATTCAGGCTACGTAATTCCAGTCAGCTGTGTGGTGATTTCTTGGTCGCAAGGTAGGAGGCGCATTGTTTTCAGCAGGCGTTGCGTCGATTTTCAATGCACAAGGAGTTTCTTGGAAGAGATGAAGTCTTTGTTGGCCCGAGACTTCAGAAACAGGAGGCAAGCTCAATCCAAGCCCTTGGAGAGCACTTTTGGGGGAAGGCAGAGTACTTCCAGCAAAGTCAGAGGCCAGCAGGGCAGCAGTCCTTCTCAGTCCTCCATATGAATCCTTTGGGCAGCCAGGCAGTTTCTCTTGACAGGCTGCAGGTGTAGGTCAAGAAGTGTCTGAGTTGGTGGGGTCAGAGACCCAGTTTATAAGTGAGGGAGACTTCACAGAGTGATTTTGAAGTGTACAAGTTCCCCATTCAGTCCAGTCCTGTCAGTCAGGGTCTGGGGGGGGGGGGGGGGGGGATACGGTAGAGTGGGTTGATCAGGCTATTGTGTGAAGAAAGGCCACTGGCCTTTGAAATGTAAGTGTCAGGCCCTCCACCCTTCCAGCCCAGGAAGACCCAATCAATATGCAGATGAGACAGAGTGTCCTGTGTTTGTCTCAGTGAAATGCACAAGGGAGCTGTCAACCAGCCCAGCCCAGACGCGGTTAGGAGATAGGCTGTAAGGCACAGATGGTTTTAAGTGCAGAGAAATGCTCACTTTCTAAAAGTGGCATTTCTAAAATAGCAACATAAAATCCAATCTTACCAATAAGCAGGATTTTCTATTACCATGCTGGCCATACTAAATATGACCTGGTTACCCCTTTCAGATCAGAATCTACCACTCAAACAGTACATGAGGGCGGTCCTAATGCTAGTCTATGAAAGGAGCAGGCCTCACAGTAGTGGAAAATGAATGTAGAAGTTTTCCACTACCAGGGCATATAAAACACACATGTACATGTCCTGCCTTTTACCTACATAGCACCCTGCCTTATAGATTACCTACGGCCTACCTGCCGGGTGGCTTATATGTAGAAAAAGAGGAGTTTAAGGTTTGGCAAGTACTTTTAAATGCCAAGTCAAAGTGGCAGTGAAACTGCACACACAGGCCTTACAATGGGACGCCTGAGACATGGTTAAGGGGCTAATCATGTCAGTGGCACAACCAGTGCTGCAGGTCCACTAGTAGCACTCAATTTACAGGCCCTGGGCACATGCAGTGCACTTCACTAAGTAAATCAAATATGCCAATTGGGAATGAACCAATGTTACCATGTTTAAGGGAGAAAGTCCTAAAACCAGCAAAAATGGTGTCAGGAAGTGTGAGGCAGGCAAAAAGTTGGGGGATGACCACCCTAAGGCTGTCAGGTCTAACATGTGTCCCCACCCAGCTGAAAGTGGGGAGAGCTCATCACTGAGTCGGAAGAATCTGAAAGGACCACCAGCATTGGCATGGTCAGGCCCTGGGAGATGCTCCACTGTAAAGTCTATTCATTTTAGGGAGATGGACCACCTCAAGAGATTAGGATTTTCAACCCTTCATCTGCATGAGCTATTTGAGGGGCCGGTGGTCTGTCTGAACCCGGAAGTGAGTCCCCAACAGGTATGGCCTCAGCTTCTTCAGTGCCCAGACCACAGCAAATGCTTCTCGCTCAATAGCACTCCCCGTCTGTTCCCGTGGTAATAGCCTTCTGCTAATAAAGGCCACTGGTTGGTCTAGGCCCTTATTCAGGTGTGCTAGAACCGCCCCATGCCATGCTCTGGAGCATCTGTCTGCCCGATGAACTCTTTGGAGTAGTCAGGGGCCCAGAATACTGGTGCTGTGCACATGGCTTTCTTTAGTGAGTCAAAGGCTTTCTGACAATCCTCTGTCCAAATCACCATCCAAGTTTGCTTTTTTGAAGTTAGTTCTGTTAAGGGAGCCACCATGGTGACATAACCCTTAACAAACCTACGGTAGCACCCAGTGAGGCCTAGAAAAGCTCTCACCTCTGTTTGGGTCCTAGATGGTTGCCAGGCCGTGATTGTCTCAGTCTTGGCCTGGAGGGGCTGCACTTTGCCACCACCACTAGGTGTCCCAAGTACACCACGGGAACCCGGCCCAATCTGGCACTTATTGTCCTTGACTGTCAGGCCTGCCTGTTGCAGGGCCTGGAGCACCTCTTGGAGGTGGAACAGGTGTTGCTCCCAGCTGGAACTGTAGGCGGCAATGTCATCTATAGACGGGCGGCGCAGAGCGCATCCTTACCAGCCAGGACCCCATTAACCAACTGCTGGAAGGTAGCAGGGATATTTTTCAAACCAAAGGGCATCACTCTGAACTGGTTATGAACCTCAGGAGTTGAAAAAGCAGATCTCTCTTTGGCCCCCTCAGTCAAGGCGATCTGCCAGTACCCTGATCAAAAGTACTGACATTGTCCTTACTTTGAAAAAAGTGGACTGAATGGTCACATAGATATAATGTGAATATTCGTATATCAGACTGCATATCTTAATGTGTACTTTTTGGAATATGATTTACACAGTGAGGGCAAAGGACTGGCACAAAAGTTCTTACGGAAATGTGCCATCTTGCAGGCTGCAAATACACTGAGAAAGTTTCAAGCCCTCAGACAGATGTAGGCTGCTGAACAACGAGGTGCGTTGTCCATGAAAGCGGAACAATGCTTTTGTGAACAACGACTCTGTTCTTCTCCGCGTTAACCAAGCATGTCCTGAAGAACGAATATGCATGGTTAAGGCAGAAGAAAACAGACTCAGGATCGGGAGAGGACGCGGTCAGGTAAGTGGGGGTGGGGTAGGGTTGGGGGGTAGTTTTAGGGGTGGGTTAGATTTAGTTTTTAAGAGTGGGGTGGGGGTCAGGGTAGTTTTAGTTTGTGAGGGGGTCGGGGTAATTTTAGCTTTTAGGGGCGGGGTGGTGGTCAGGGTAGTTTTAGGGGTGGAGATGTGGAGTTGGGGTAATTTTAGTTTTTAGGGGTTGGGTCGGGGTAGTTTTAGGGGGGAGGGGTGTCAGGGTAGTTTTAGGGGCAGGGTGGGGGATTGCAGTAGTTTTAGGGGTGGGGTCAGGGTAATTTTAGGTTTTAGGAGCGGGTTCAGGGTAGTTTTCGTTTTTAGGGGCGGGAGTGGGGGGGGTTGGGTAGGATTATTTTAGGGGTGGGTGGTGGGGGACGCATTCTGGAACCATGCATGCCTTTACAATGGAAAATCGTTGTTAAGGCATTCGTGGTAAAGGCATTCGTGGTAACAACGTGGTTGTTGTTCCAACCGCGTTGTTCAGGCATGCGTGGTTCCAGCATGCGTTGTTCTGTCTTATATTAATTATGGTAGCTACATAAGCGACATTAAAATGGGAAAATCCAAATGATGGTTCCTCTTCTAAATATTCATAAGGACTCGCCAAAGTTTTCATACCAGGGAATGGGCATAGGTGTATACCTAATGGAAAAGTTAGGTTCAATCTGATCAGTCTAGCTCATGAAGTGTTAGCTTCTGCTGGCATCAATGTTATGATATTAATGCTACTGCACTAATACTAATGTACATATTTACAGAAAAATGCTAAAAAGTACATAGAATAATGTAACATTTATTAACAAATAAAACTCATTTTGAACTAATGGCACTATAATGGCAGCTGTGATGATTTAAGTTAACTCGACTGGTCTTGAAATGTATCAACTCAGCACTATCGGATTCACAGCATCGTTGTTATGGCACTGTCGTTTTTCTTCCTTGGCTGAAGTTCTTAACCTTCTTATGTAATGTGTGTATACTTCCAGTTCATGTACTACTGTCATCTGAGAAAGGGCATTATTGTTTTTATGGGGCCATCAATGAATGATATGACACTAACCAAGCAGACATCAAACAAATGAACGCCCTGGAGCATTTGGTGATTGTTAGTGATGCAGGGCTGGATAACGAGAACATTTTCTATCTCTATGCTGGATGGTGAGATCATCAAAGTAATATCCTAGAATTCATATTGTTGCCAGATTGCATAAGCAGGCAGGGTGTTTCTCATTGATTCAGATGGTTCGATAACCATGTATCAGGCCAAAAGCTTATGGGTCTAAAATGTGCTACAAAAAAAAAAAAAAAAAAAAAAAAAACTTTAAACTCCTATTTCCAAACTCAAAATTAGTGTCTGCCTTTAAGTTTCCACTGAAGTTGTATGCAATGTCGGCTGTTCGTGGATCTAACATCTTAAATGAGGGACAATTTCTTCAGCTGAACGGCTCCCCTTTACAGACCGAACTCCTGGGCAGGGAGCAGGTAGACAGGGAGATGACAAGTCCATTCTTAGACCAAATAAAACCACATTCTTCATCTCCCTGGGTTTGAAACCTGCAACAGAAAAAAAAGACAGAAAACTTTCATCAACTGGGAAAACAACTCAGCAGAACGTGTTTAACTCTGTAATGGAATAAGTGTTTCAATGTAGGAGGATCACACCTGATCCCGGGGGAGGTAGCTATTTCTGGGCCAGATGTTGGATCCAGCCTATCCAGGGAAATATGCTGAATTTGTCCTGATGTCATTTTCCGATTCCAGGTGGTAATTCAGAAGTGCCAGAACGCTGTCTGCATTCCGTTCAGAGCAGCAATCTGCAGGCACAAGGGGGCTTTTTTCATTACACACAAAGGCTTGATTTAAATGGCCATCAGTCCTTCTTTTGTTCAAGTATCTTTCTGGCTGGGAGCCACCCGGACCCCAACACTTAGGTGCCAATAGAAGCAAACAAAGACACACAACGTATGCCTTTACAAGTACTTTAGAGAAACTATCACGTGGAGGCAGGAATACTACCTCGTTCAAGCCCCCTATGCAAGAGATGAACATTCCCTGTAAGAATTAAAGATTTATCTCTGCATATGGGTTTTGGAAATGGCCCTCTATACAGGGTCACCCCCCAAATATTTTGCCTTCCACCTCCTACTTTTTGCTGGATTTTTGCTTGTTAGCCTTAAGACTCCGTGCACCCAGGACCTCCAGAATTGACTCCAAGTGCTAGTTTTGCTGGCCTCCAGTTCAGAGCCACCGGGTCATAACAGTCTTGGACCCTTGGTTGTGGTGTTAAAGGTGACCAGGTGGCCATTTTCCAAAACTGAGGATTTGCTATTTTGAACCATAAACATTCAAAATTCATAACTCCGGTTCTACTAGCTGGATTATGATGATTTTGGTGGCAAATTAAAATGTTCTCTATTTTTTCCAAATTGGTATTTTTATTGTGCTGTGTTTTCACTATATTGCCCTTTGTGTGCTGCATAAATATTTAACACATCGACTAAGTTAAGCCTGACTGGTTTTTGTTCCAAGCTACCCAGGGTTAAGCACAGGTCTAAGTGATTTTTTGTGATTCACCCTAGAAGGGACTGAGGCTGTCGCTTGACCAGGGCTCATACCCCAGTCATCCAACAACCCAATTTCTCACAATGAGTTATTACACAGATAATGATTTAACTGAACATACTTTTTTTTTTTTATTATAATTTTATGGCGCTATTCATCCCAGTAAAATGTGTCAGAGTGCTTTATATCACACACAGAGGCACACTAAATCATACAGCTATGTAGCTCAATATACAGGAAATGTTACTTAAGACAATGAGGGATATAAAGTGTAGGAATCACATATTGTCCATACTTGCAGACATTATATGTTTAGTGTGAATGGTCAGGAGGAGGAAACACAATGTCAGAATATTAAACATAGAGAACAACAGGAGATTGGACAATGCGCTCCTTAAATGTTTTTTTGATAAAGAATGTCCTTCTTGTCTGTTTAAAGTGTGAGCAAGGGTACCACCTTCTCATCGCCGGTTTGTGTCCACTGTTAATTGTAGCGCCCTCCTAGTCTGGGGGATGGCGTCCACTTAGCGCACCACTGTTGATCACAAATTAGGGATAACGGGTTGTCAAAAGTTTGTAGTGTAGATTGTGTGCATCAATGAAAGTTCGGGCATAGCCTTAAAGTGTGTTGGAATGTCAGAAACAATCTGGAATTATCCAGTCGTTTTAATCCCAGTTGGGGTGTTTGTTTTTTACACAGTGCAATGTAAACGTGCTCACACACTTTTTGCATCTATTTCAATATGTCAGATTACTGGTAATCATTTACTGTTTAAAACCTCATTTATAAGCCAGTCCAGCAGTCCTAGAGAGCTCTACGCTCTACTGGCCCCATCACCCAAACTTTGTCGCCAGGTTGAAACTCCACCAGGGTGGTCTTCTGGTCATACCAGCATTTCATAACCTCTTGACTGAACTCGAGGTTACTCTTGGCCTTTTTCCAGAAGTGTTGCATCTGGTTGTGGAGGGCCAGCATGTAGCTGACCACATCCTGAGGGGGTGCCTTGGGCGCTTTCTCCCACCCCTCTTTCACAACGCTTAAGGGTACCCTGACAGGGTACCCATAGAGAGGTTCAAAGAAACTGAACACTACCTCCTTCTGGGGTACGTCTCTGTAAGCAAAGAGAAGGCATGGCAAGAGGACGTCCCACTTACGCCTTACGGAGGCCTGTGATCATGCCCTTCAAGGTCTTGTTGAATCTCTCCACATTGAGGTTGATAAGGTGTGGTGAACTTGTAGGTCACCCTACACACATCCCACATGGACTTCATGTATGCAGACATGAAGTTTGTGCCTCTGTCAGATACTATCTACTTTGGGAATCCCACACGGGTAAAGATCCCCATTAGAGTTCTGGTGCAGTCACCATCCTCAGAGGGATTGCCTCTGGATAGCAGGAGGCATGGTCATCAAAACCAGTATAAACCTGTTCTCTAGGGCAGTTTTGGTGTCCAAGGGACTAATGACATCAATGCCCACCCTTTTAAAGGGGGTGCCAATGACGGGAAGTATGATCGTGTGGCATTGAGCATTTTCCATATCTTCCCACTGGCCTGGCAGGTAGGACAGGACCTACAGAAGACATTGGAGGTCGTCTGCATTCGGGGCCAATAGAAGTGGGTGACAAGCCTGGCAAAGGTCTTGTCCTGCCCTAAATGTCCTGCCAGGGGAATGTTGGGAGCAATGCCAGGTAGGAAGACCCAGTAACACTGAGGGACCACCAGCACACATGGTGCCCCAGCCTCCGGTACATTAGGCTCACTGTAAAGGAGATCATTCTCCCAATAGATAAGGTGATCCCAAGAGGCTTCACTTGCTGCTTGGGCTGAGGCCTGTTGCCTCAAGCCCACAAGAGTAGGACACTTTTTTTTTCTGTGACTTGCAGAATTCTTCTCTGGTTGGCCCACCCTCAACTTGCCAGCCACCAAGCTCAGGTAGGTCACCCAGGGCGGCAATGTCCTCCCCGGTTGGCTCAGGGGACTCCTCATCAGGGACACCTTCAACCACTGCTGGAACTTCTGTGACCGATTTCCCTTGCCCTTTGCCTCTCTCCTTGGCAGCTGTCTGGGACATTCTTCTAGGCTCCAGACACCCTGGACCTTGTGGTCATGCAGACCCACTCAGGCAACCCCATCATCTCCAAGTGAGACTTTAGCTCTACATCCCTCCAGGTAGTGTGCTGAAGGTCACTGCCTAACAGAAT
The DNA here is from genome assembly GCF_031143425.1 of Pleurodeles waltl. Classification (NCBI taxonomy): domain Eukaryota; kingdom Metazoa; phylum Chordata; class Amphibia; order Caudata; family Salamandridae; genus Pleurodeles; species Pleurodeles waltl. The sequence goes on along the minus strand of NC_090439.1, from coordinate 1,172,391,643 downwards.
CTACAGGCATGGCAGGACTCACAGCTACTTTCACAGTACCAGAGACCACCCCCCTCACTCAAAGGGAACCAGAGCCACCGGTAGGTGACTCTCGTAATTGTCAGCGACTATGACATGGTGGAATGTATTGGGGATGACCTGCTCTGCTGACACCAGCTGACCCGACAGTAGTCATACTGGCTCCTGTGTAACACAGAGCCTCCACCCCTTGCCCATTAATGGTGACCCACTGCCTATACTTGGAAGTATTGGCAGGCATGTGGGCTTTAGGCACCATTTCTATATCCCACAGGGACACTAGGGTCACCTCTATCTGTTCCCCATAACTAACTGGGTCTACCTCCTCCCCGAGCGCTACACTAGCCAACCCAGGTGTCTGCCCTCCAGTGGGCTGTGGAGTCGCCCCTAGAATGACCATACTTCGAGCACTCTATGCATTGGGGTACAAACGTCCCTTTCCTATGGTTAACAAACCCTTTCTTTTTAGAATCAGACTGGGACTGATTACCATTATTCCCTTGGGAATTATTTTGGGGGGGCTTTAGAGAACTCCTTATTTTTAAGTTTTTCTCCCCCCTCTTTCTTCTGTCGGGAACTCTGACAACCTTTGCTGGTGTCCCTCAGATCCCGTTGGGTGGGGTGTGTAAACACCTCTCCCAGAGCAGGCTTTGTTCCTGACTGCCTGAGAGCAAAGGCCCTCACCCTTGGGGGTCAGAAGCACATCTGGTGGTGGTAGGCTAGTTAAAACTAGTCAGCCAGCACAGGGGTAGATGGGAGGTTTTCAGGGGGCACCTCTAAGATGCTCTCAGAGTGTATGCATTATTAAATCCAGCACTGGCATCAGTGAGGGTTTATTAATAGGAGATGTTTGATACCAAAAAATCACTATTTTCAGTGAAGCCATCATGTAGCTGGGGAGCTAGCATTGACCAGTGTACAGCACATGTACTTAAACAGCTTCCCTGTTCACTCACTATGTCTGAGAATCATCAACGACACAGCAGGGGCATATCTGCACATGTAATGTAATGCACCCTGCTTTTGGGGCTGCAAGTCCTACTGTAGGGGTGACTTACATATACTGCATGCAGCGTTACGGGACATGGCAGTGTTTTCACTTTTAACTGCACCGAGACACGCTGCCTGCAATGGCAGTCTGCTTGTGCTAGGTGAGGGGCATTGAGGGTGGCACAATACATGCTGCAGCCCTTGGGGACCCTCTTTGGTACCCATCCTGAGGCATAAGGTGTACCATTTACTAGGGACTAACAGGGGTGCCAAATGTATTGCCAGTAAGGCACGAGGCATCTAGACAGCAGGAACCCAGTGCACTTTCAGTCAAAATTGCATCAATTACCAGGCAAGACGTGGGGGTGACCGTGTCAAAAAGGGGCACTTTCCTACAACTAGTTTCCATTATCTCGTGTCCTTCCTGTACACACCTTTAGGCTCAAACTCAGTCGCCTTAGGGATCTGAAACGTAATCAGTTAATGGTAGGACCATGGGAGAGGTAATGGGGATTTATTACTTAAATCAGGAGACTTCATAAAGATTAGATCTAAAGTGTGGCCTGCCGTATGGGTCAGCCTAACCATTTTCTATTGGAGACCGAACGTATCCATATGCACCAGAAGTTGGGTCACATCAGCTTTTGAGACATCTTCGCCATGAAAATAAAGTCACCCAGGACCAGAAAGTTATTCTATATCAGTATAGGTGGCGCAATATGTCCTGCTAGCAAGTGGCTCAAGTCTTTCTTAGCTCCTGGTGGTCAGTATATAGAGCGCCCTTCCAATAATCCCTCGCCGAGAACACAACTCTAAAAACACATAGTTCTACTCAATCAGCTACAAGTGTATCATAGCAATAGCAACTGATGCTCCCAGTCTAGTCTCTCTGTCCAGCTTAACCACTTGATAGTTTACTGTGAGGGCTAAAGGAAGGCAAGGCTGCATAGGCCTAGTATGAGAGGCAAACTGACTTCCCATGGCATAGGCTGAGCTTTTCTATGTTTCATTCCTCCCCCCTTTTTTTTTGGACCACAGACACGCTCATAATACACAAGTACGATTTCAAGCTGGATGCAAGGAAGCCAGAACTTACAGACTATTGTCCAACAGATCACCAGAGATCCACTCCAGGCCTTTCTCCCGCTTCCGAAGACCGATCCAGTAACTCTTCTTGCCTGCTCGCTTCAGGATGTAATCCTGCATTAGGAAAAGGAGACAATACATTGGCATTCATTTGAATTTTGTAGAAAGATTTACTAATCGGAAAGCAAGCTGCGAGTAATGTTCTTGAACAAATAGTATGAAACGCTGAATGACAAAACACTGATGGACAAGTAGTTGGATGCTCTCCGTACACCAGCATGGTTTGGAATCAGAGCTGGAAAGGCCTATCACCCACCAGGCACTTCTTCAGTGGGCAGGAGCCCCTATGACCACCAACAGATCTATTCACATTGTTGGTGTGAACTAACGCAGGAATAATCCAAGTGAACATATATAAATATTGTGCTGAATGCAGCAAGTAGGAGCAGTACGACAGTAAGACTCTAAAAACACAATCAATCAATATTTGTAAAGCGTGGCTACTCACCCGTGAGGATCTCAAGGTGCTGGGGGGAGGGGCCTCATCCGAAACATTAACGTATTGTGTTTGGCCTTCATTTTGTGTAACGAGTGAACACTTTTTTGCATATAATGATACATTTCTCACATATGTTGTTTGTCCTGCAACTGGTATAGAACTCATTATTAATGCTGCTATTCCAGAGTCTCTTTTGTCCTGGGGCTCACAGATTATTAGCCTGAAAGTGCGAACAGTGCTGTTGATGGCTTGGCTGCATTTGTGGTTTAAAAGTTCCTTGCATTATGATCTCGGGCCTTTCCCAGCAGATCTGCACGTTCATCTTCATTAGCATATGTAGCTGTTAATCTGCATATATGGGAAGCTCGAGACTACTTTCAAGGCAACATTAATACTCAACGGAAATGTATTTTTATCATCATGGCCCGGCCCCGCCTCTAACCCACCCACTAGCCACGCCCCTAGCTCAATTCAATGAGTGCCTGCACTTATTTTTTTCCATGTAAAGCACTGCAAGCTGGCCAGCAGTAAATGTGTAGGATTGCCCATCAGTGGTAGCATCTTCCTGACAATGTCCACAAAATAGTTTTTTTTTTGTAATCTGTTTTATTAATTTCAACACACTTTGCCGATAACAATTGCAAAAACTGAGTTGCTGTACACCACATTCCAAAAACACTGTTCATTGATTCTTGCATTGTGGTTCACCAAGCAGTATGTGCATGCAGTACTATTACATTACATCACCCCAGTTGCAGTACATGTGCTACATATATTATTTGCCACCTTCAACACTCCTCTTCACTATAAGACATTTCTAGTGATGATTTTATTAGTTCCCTCAGTGTACGACCCTGCCACCCAGTCTAATGAGAACATTGTCGAAAATCGTCGTATCTTAGTACAGATTCACCTGCAGGTCGCCAACGACCAGTCTATCTTGGGGAAGTATAAGAGGCTTAAACATATTTTGGTATTCTGCCTGCTGTATATTTAATCACAGCGGGCGCTCACCATTTTTAGCTTCCAATTTCATCCCTATGGTTTCCCATGTGTTACAGCCTGTGCGTAACTGACCCTTGTCACGTAAGGATCGTAGTACACGTGTTTCCAACTGTGCCCATTTTAGTGTCATAATATGCCATTCGGACAACTCTGGTGGACGAGGTGCCTTCCATCTCATGGCAATTAATCGTTTGTACATGATGAAAGTTAAGTCGGCAAACTTATGAATGTGTATGTGCTGCTTGGTTCTAGGGCGTAATCCCAAAAGACAGGATTCCGGGCTAGGGGCAAATATATGGTCTGTTATGTCTGCCACTATACATTGCCATACTCTTTGCAGCGGAGTACATTCCCATACCATGTGGTAGAAGCGGGCTGTAGGGAGCCCACAGCGGGGACATACCAGGCATGATGCAGGATACATGCATTGAATACAATGTGGGGATAGATACATCTGGTGAGCAAAGTTAAATTGTGTGTGGCGAAATCTAGGGTTCCGAGACACTTTCTGCACTTGCTGGAGAGCCTCTGTCCACAGTTCGGACTCCAGAGGTTCAGAAAGGTCTGAGTTCCATCTGTGGAGTGCTGCCTCAGGTTGTGTGTCGTCAGCACTCGACAATGCTCTATATAAGTTAGTGATGACTTCTTTTGAACCACTGTCTGATAACAGTATATGTAAGGCGGGAGAGTTCCTGGGCTCCTGATCTCCTTATGCCCATGCAACTTTAATTAGATGACATAGCATGGTAAGTGATAAATGTCCCGGTCCCAACTAAACGAGATCCATAATAGCGTTGAATGACATTAATGCGCCATCCTCGAAGCAGTCCCCCACTGTCTCTACCCTTGCCTCCACCCACGGAATAGTGGAATGAGATCTGAATAATTGTGTACCTCCCGGTATTTCGCCTATCGGGGTGAGGGATGAATATGGGGGAAGCGATTTTCCCACCCTGTGTATCTCTTCGCCAGGTGGTGTGTGCTGCCGTCAGTAAAAGGTTGTCCCCAATTCGTTTTGGTGTATGTTCAGATAGCCATGTATACAAGGGGATATCTCTCAGGTGCTTCCGTACCCATGATGCCTCAAGTTTCTCAGGCATTCTCATCCAATATAACAGCCACTGTAATTGTGCTGCAGCATAGTAGTACTCAAAGTTCGGGGCACCCAGTCCCCCCTTCCGTAGCGGGCGCTGCAGGGTTGTGAGTGCAAATCGACATCTGTCTCGTCCCCAGATGAGCCCCAATCATAAGCTATTGAGTTCACGAAAGAAACCCTTAGGGACACTTATGGGCAATGCTGCGAAGTAGTATAAGAGCTTTGGTAGAATCAGCATATTCGCTATAGCCACCCTACCCAAGGGAGAGAAAGGCAGTGAACTCCAAAACTGGAGCGAACCCTTCACAGAGCGAAGCGTGCATCCTAGGTTACCGTCCCTTAGATCATCTACCTTATGATATATTTGTATGCCCAGGTATTTGAAGGTGTCTAAGCACTATTTCAGCCGACACGGAGGGAGTATCTCCCCTGCAGCTGTTGGAAGTTTAACTAGGGGAAATAAGCAGGATTTGGACCAATTGACCCGTAGGCCTGATATGGCACCATACGTGTCCAGTAATTACATCACATCGGGTGGCGTATCTCTTCCGCTTTCCAAGTAAATCAGTGCGTCATCTGCATAAAGTGACACAATGTGATACGTCCCCATCCTGTGAATCCCTCACTACACGGCTCTCATGCGTAACTGAGCAGCAAGAGGTTCTATCGCGATAGCAAACATTAGGGGTGACAATGGACAACCCTGTCTAGTCCCTCCGCCAATAGGAAAGCTCTCAGATATCAATCCTCCCGTCTTTACCCTAGCAATTGGATCAGTGTATAGAGTCTGCACCCAGTGCACAAATCCCTGACCAAATCCCATATGTCTCAGGGTGGCAAACAAAAAGTCCCAACTTAAGGTGCCAAATGCCTTCTCTATTATCTAGAGACACGGCCACATTGCCATATGCCCCCTGATGGGGTATCACTGAGAATGCTTAATAATCTTCGTATATTCAGGAACGTTTTACGATTTGGTATAAATCCGTTTTGGTCTTCATGTACCAAGGTATAAATGATAGGGGCAAGTCTGTTTGCTAGCACTTTGCCCAAGACTTTACAGTCAAGGTTGAGAAGGGATAACGGTCTATACGATTTTACATCTGTGGGCTCGCGACCAGGTTTGGGGAGTACCACTATCAATGCCTCTCTTTGGGATGCCGGCAGCAACCGTCGGGTCCATGCTTCCTCGAATACAGATAATAAGGGGTGGGAGAGATGTGTTGAATAAGAAGCATAATATTCTATTGGTAAACCATCTGTGGCAGGTGTTTTATTGCGGGCTGTTTGTGCTATGGCTATGTTAATTTCCTCTAGCGTCAAGAGCTCCTCAAGTGCTTCTTTATCAAGTGTGGAAAGCTTTGTAAGCGGTGTCTCACGCAAGAATAGCTCCAACCGTTGAGTATCGCATGTCAATTGCGTTCGATATTACCCCATACAATATTCTCTGAAGGCATCATTGATGGCAGCCGGGGAGGAAGCCGTTGTTCCATCTGCCAATTGTATGGCTCCTCTTGGGGCGTGCTGCAGCTCCTCACAAAGTAACCACACCAGAAGTCGACCAGAGCGGTCGCCCTCTGCATGTAATCGTGTTAGGTAATAATTCTAATCATGTCGACGGAGGCGCTGATCCACCTGGTCATATAACTTTTGTTTATCCAAAGGGACTCAAACGGTGCCCTGCGATGTGCGATTGCTACTTCCAGGGCATGCATGTCCCTTTCCAATGTGATAACTTGCTTGTGTAAGGAACGGCGCAACCCCCACGAGGCCGACAGGCCATGACACCTTATCACTACCTTATGAGCGTCCCACTCCGTAGCCGTCAATGTGGTGGATCCAGTATTTAGTCTCAAGTATTGTGTAATACAATTAGATAATTCCTCTCTAAATGGGGTGTTCAGCAGTACTTCACTCTGCAATCGCCAGGTGGGTATAGTAAATCGCAGTCTCCCCCATTGTACAGTCATCAGCAGCGGGGAGTAGTCAGAAATCATCCTAGCAAGATAATGTGAATGTGTTATTATAGAGCACATAGAGGGGGTTCCCCAGATCAAGTCTATTCTACTGTGGATATCGTGTCGGAAAATAAAAGGAGTGTCGGGTGACCCATGTGCCACATATCATGCAACCCGTTATCCTTGGCTCAGGCAGTCAGTAAGCTGGAATTTCGCCTGCTCATTGCTCCCTCTACAGGTGGGGATGAACGAGCCAGTAACGCATCAGGAACACAATTAAAGTCCCCTCCCCAGATGGCAGGAGACATTGGGTCGGTCAGCAGAGCAGGAGTAAGTGTCTTGAAGAATTCACCCTGTGCACAGTTGGGAGCGTAAACCCCCACAATAATAGTTTGCTATCCAACTGTCCTTCCAACACAATATGCCGTCCCCCTGTATCAGCCCTCTGTGAGTGCTGCACATAAGGTACCCCAGGTGCTATCCATATTAGAACCCACCTCGCATATGCAGAGGAGGAGGAACCATATATCTGGCCTCGCCAACACTTCCTCAATGTCTGCAAGTCCTTGTCTAGCAGGTGTGTTTCCTGCAGAATAGCAAAGTGAACCCTATGACATATAAGGAAAGTGTAAATGTGATGGCTCTTAGCAGGCATAGCCATCCCCTGTACATTCCATGTTAGGATGGTATATTCCTATATAGTATTCGGTTTATGAGTACCCATGGTGTGTACGATGCTTTAGTGATGTTCGTCGTGGTATGTTTCCAGCATGGGGGGGGGGGGGTATGTTTAGTTTTGTATAGCATACACGTGTGACCATTGTGTGGGAATGCAGTGTGACCCTTTGAAATATACTATATACAACCCCCCTCCCATAAGTAACCTTGAACCCCACAACTGGTGGCACTTGGGCACACCTCTAATCACACCTAGTTATAACAAAAGAAAAAGCATACAACGATCGCATATAAGGGCTGTCCAGGTGGAAACCATCCGGGAGGGCTTGGTAGCTTTCATGGGGAGTCAGCAAAACGGCCCCATGTTAAGGATATAAAATAGCCAAGACAAAGCCATCCACAGCCGGAATATAAAGCATATGCCGATTTAGGATGAATGACTCACTGTTACTGAACGGACTGAGAATTTTGTCGCCTCTTCAGATCCTAATCTGAGGACCTGTTGACTCTTATTGTTCCTCAGTTACCCACAACCACACAGTCAGTATTATACATCATGAGCGTGTAGGAATAATAAAAACACTATACCAGGTGAGTGTGGATTCAAGAAATACATGTCTATATGCTATAGGTCATCCGCTGCTGGGGAGTGACATCCGGTCCCTTGATCACGACCGTTATCGTCGACTCAGGGCTTCCCGAATCTGAATCAGAGTGTACTTGTGAGTTGTTCTGTAGTAGCATGAAAGAGTTTTGAGTGTGGATCGTCATGTCCCTCAATGCTTTAGACGTTCTGCGGCTGCTTGCAATTTCGTGGGTTGTGCCTTTGAACTCCTCCGGGGCCGTTGACGGGCTGCCGGCGTGAGCCATTCCCCGTGTTCCTTGTCCTCAGCCAAGGGCTGGGCGATACCCTTAGCATGCATCCATGTCTAGGCATCTCCCGGCGTGAGAAATATGTGAGTGCAGTCCTCCACAATCACCCGGAGCTTGCCAAGAAACATCAGGGCATACTTGATGTTGTGTTCTCGGAGACGTTGTTTAATTTTTACATATGAATAGCGTTGGTGTTGCACCTCGGCCGTGAAATCTGGATAAGCCATTATGGAGGCCCCCTTGAAGCGTTCTGGACAATTATTCCAAAAATGCTGCAGTATCATGTCCTGATCGCTATAATTAAGAAAGCGTGCTATAAGCGGTCGAGGAGGTAATCCTGGAGCCGGAGGCCGGCCCGGAATCCTGTGTGCCCATTCTACAGAGAAAAATGTTGGTATTGTCCCTTTCAACACCATGATCATGAGCCATTGTTCCAAGAATAGTTCTGTGTTGTGCCCTTCCACTTTTTCCAGGAATCCCAGAAACCTAACATTGTTGTGGCGCGATCTCCCCTCGGCATCCTCCGCTCGGTGCTGCAAAGTCTTCACTTCCAGATCTAGCCTCTTCACTTGCTTCTGCAGCTCCGAGACAGTGGGGTACATGGCTTGTAAGCTGGATTCCATCACCGTCACTGTCACCCTATCTGCCAGGGTACGATGATCAACTCTAAGCAAATTGACATCTTGAGAAATTGTATCTTTTCTGTTCTCCAGAGACAGCTTGGTGTCCATAATGGACTGCAATATCCTCTCAAACTGTCCTGAGTGCATCTGCAGGGTAGTCTCTAAAGTTTGGAGAGTCATTGGGGCCAATGCCCCCAGCAGTGCATCAGAGGGAGCTTCTTGCTCATACCGCGATAGGGATTTGGCACCTTTGGTCTTCCCCATCATTCCTGTCTCACAGTTCATGTTTGCGTTTGTGTAGGCGGTCTTTACCTGCTGTACAACCTCCGCTGCCGCCACGTCGTGAGAATGGTAATTGCTGTACATCTGGTAGGTATGATTCCAATTGTTCTCCCTGTTTATGCAATATTTCTTGCGTTGCCCCAATGCTGCGTTGTGCAAAAATCAGAATTATGGGTGCGGTAAGGGGAGGGGCACCCTCCCGGTTGGCCCAATTTTTCTCACCAGCGCGACGGAGAAATTGTCGTCCGTATTAGCCCCCACAGTGGGATCAAGACTCCCAGTGGGGCAGACAGCAAGGCCCTGCAGCGCACGATCCCAGCCAGGAGTAGGATCAAGGAATGCCGTCTTCCAGAGCACTGGGCGGTCTCTTCTTTCATGCATGCACTCCATTTCTGCTGCCCAGTTCCAGTTCGCAGCCACCAGCCTCACCAACAGGTTCCACCGCCTACGCCAGCGATGTCAGTAAGTAATTCCTCAGGGCCGGCACCTCAGGGGGCATACCACACTGCTTCTGACCGCCGCATCCTGAAGAGCAACACTGCGATGTAAAGAGTAAATCCAATAGCAAATGGTGCCTCTTATATTTAGTTCACTGTTCTGCGAGGTCCCATCCAAGAGTCCCTATGCTGTGTACCTTTTTCTTCTCCTAGCCACTCCACGATGTAGCAGCCAGGCGCGAGGCCGACCCTGCTTCTCTGGGCAGTCCCCACCAGCCGACAGAGCACTCGGGTGTGTGGTTTACAAGGTCCCGCAATTTAGTAGCAGCATCTCAGTTATTGCCGACAGCCCGGGCTGCATCCTCTTTCTGCCACTAGTGGGGCGCCGCTCGATCGCAGGCCACTGCAATGCCCTGCCAAGCCGCTCTTGCGTCCGTCCTCCGCTCAGCCTGGGGTCGCAGGGCTTCCGCCTTCACATAGGCCGCACACACCGCTTGTCCACGACAACGGCCCTGGGACGTAATCTCAGTCCCTGAGGGGGCCAGATTACCTTCGCTTCGTTTAGTTTCCGCCACTATCCAATTATGTGTGGCTGGTGGATTGGCGATATCTGGCAGGATTCTTTCACTGGCCCAAGTCGGAGCTGCTTTCTAAGCGTCTGTCTCGGCCGCCATCTTGGCCACGCCCCACAATGTCCACTAACATCTCCATTGAAATGGTTGAACCAGTACCTGAATGCTCTTCATTTTAACCTGACGACTTCCCTCCTGATGGTGAGATGTGTTGTTCTCCTTCTTCAACAATATGCACATTTTCCTGTCATGCTCATCCTCCATTATTACACCCTGAATGCAGGGGCGGCCCCTGGTGCTGGGTATTGGGGCTCTGTCCTCCCAATATTTTGAGTCATGTGGACGGCATTTACCATCCAAAGTCTTTAAAACAAAGCCTGGGCCTCATGACTGAAGCCAGGCAGTGTTCAGGATGTGCACATGCTTGTGCGCATATGCCAGTATGTCCGTGTAATCTTGCTTATGTGGGGCAGACTAGACAAAAAGTAAAAAGCCAGAATTTTGCAACACTGCAGTCACACCAGATGTGAAACTCGGGGAACTCCCTCTCATCGAGCACCAACCACTACTGCTCTTTGCAGAGGGTGAGGGGAGAGGTGTGTTTGTGTGTGTGTGTGAATGCATGGGTGTGAGCGAGTGTGTATGAGTGCATGTGGGCCGCCCATCCACCCTCCCTGCTAAAAGTACCAGCCCCCACTGGTATTTATCCCTTACCTCGTGCTATTGGCTCAGTTGTAAAAATAACCATATATGGTAAGCGGCCACTGACAGAGTCATGTATGGAAGTGTAGGGGAATGTAATTATTCGGTTTTCTAAGTGATTCTAGTATGTGCATGTAAGGGAACTGAGTTACAGGATCACACAATCTGCCCACATGACGGAGCAAGGACTCCAATGAAAAATAACTATGCATGATATTTACCTTCATGCTTTCTCAAGTTTCCTTTTAAATGCAGCATAAGCTCACTAATTGTTTAAAAAAATGTTCTTGGGGAGAACCCCCCCCCCCAAAACTCCTTCTTATGTTGGTCTATCTCACGCATGATAGAACACTCTTTATCAGCTTTTATGCCTCACCACTTTGAAACGTCACCAGCCGCCACTCCTTGAAGGCCCTCTATAGTGCTGTGAAACCAACCTGTTGCTTGCTGAAGCACTGCTCAGATAATACTGCAACATGAGTGCATGTGAATCAGAGGCCCCGACTTGGGTCCCACATCAAGGTGAAAGCTGGTGGCTGATAGGCCCAGAGTAGGGAACCAGCCAGCCACCAATGCACTGTACCCCAAGACAAAGAGTTGCATGCAAAGAGATCAGGAATGTGAAGAGACTGAGTTTCTGTTTATCATGTTCTTACCATTTCATGCCGGTCTCTGAACGTGACGAGAGAGGCCTTGTTCGCCTCACAGAACTCCCTGGCGCTCTTCCAGTCGGTCTCATTCTCTGCATAGTAGTAGCAATGTTTAGCGTAGTACATCCACACATCAGGGCAAGGCTCCCGAGGCTCTGCGCCGCCGCTCGGAGCATCTGAAATAGAAAAATATTTTCATTCTCATTCTGCCCCCTGCGAAGAGCCAGCCTCGTGCAGGTGAGACTCAGCAAGAGAAGAGAAGAAAAACAGGAAGAAGAGAGAGGAGAAAGGCAGGGTAGGAGGGACACAAACATCTCTTCACCGCCAGCACACAAGGAGAAGGCATGGCCAAGTTTATGTTACAAAGATTAAAGTAAACACCACGTCTGCAGGTATCTGTGTGGCTGCTAGACTGAGAGTGTATGTCACAGTTTGTTTATCTATGTTTCTACATTCATCCAAATGTGAAATATAACAAGCACTTTGGGAAAGGAAAATGTTACTTACCCTGTAAGCATCTGTTCATGGCATGTAGAGCTGTAGATTCACATGCTGAGCATATTCCGGCCATCTAGTATTGGGCTCAATGTGTGCAAGCTGTTTTTCCTCAAAAAGGTGTTTTCAAACCATTACTGGTAATGCGCATGGGCATTGTCACCATTGTTAAGATTGTTTTTTCTGCATACAGTGAGGGCGTGGATGGAGCATAGAGATGCAGAAGATGTCTATGCAAAGGATACAGTAAGCGTGATAGTTGAAAAACAAAAAATATCTTCAACACCTAAAGGCAATTGCTGAAGAGTGTGTGTGCATGTGAATCTACAGCACTACATGCCACAAACCGATCCTTACACGGAGTCAGTAATATTTTCCGTTCATGCATGCGTAGCTGTAGATACACATGCTGTCAATAGACTGTAAAGCAGCCCTCCCAGAAGCTCTGGCTAGTCTGAGGATGTTGCAAAGGATTGGAAAAGTGTGCAAAGGACAGCCTACTTAATGTTAGCCTGTTGACGAGTTAAAACATCCACACAGTTTTTGTATATGTGTGGGGTTGAGGCCACGTAGCTGCCTTGCAGATGTCAAGGATAGGAAGATTACCCAAGGAAGCCATAGAAGCTCCTTTTTTATGGATTGAGTGTGGTCTGGAAGGGACAGGCAAAGGCCTTCTGGCTTTCGCAAAATAGGTCTGTACGCATTTAATTATCCAGCATACTATACCTTCTTTACATAGAGCACACACTTTATATGGCCTGGAGAAAGAGACAAAAGGTTGTGTCTTTTGAAAGGGTTTTGTCCTATCAACGTAATACATAAGCGGTCTCTTAACATTTAATGTGTGAAGAGCACATTCTGCTACTGATTGTGGTTGGGGAAAGAACACTGGAAGTTCTATTGCTTGATTAAGGTGAAAGCTAGAGACCACCTTAGGTAAGAATTTGGGATTGTTCCTGAGGACTACTCTATCTCGGTGTACTTGGGAAAAAAAGTTTTTCCAAAGTGAGAGCCTGAGAGAAGTAACGGTTGCCAGAAACATCACCTTCCAGGAAAGAAACTGTAATGAACAGGAGTGAAGTGTGCTGTTTGTTGTGGTGAAAATAAGGTATAGCAGACAAGTGAGGTCTGACAGAAATATATGCAAGGCCAGAGTTCCGCAAATGAAGAAGATAATGTTGCTTTGAGAAGATCAATGTGTTGAGGGAGATAGTGTAAAAAAAAATTCCTCTTGGCCCCATAGCAGGCTCTGGTTGTAGGCCTATGTGCCTCTTTAAGAATGGACATACATTCTGCAGGCAGGTTGAGGTATCCAAACGCTAAGACCTCAGGAGCCAAATCACAAGATTGAGCTGTTTGGGGTTGGGATGCCCGAGTGTGCCCTGATTTTGTGAGAGAAGATCCGTCCGCTTGGGCAGCTTCCTGTGAGGCACCAGAGAAAGGTTGAGAAGGGTGGTGAACCAGGGCTGTCTGGCCCAGGTCAAGGCTACCAAAATGAGACTGAGGCATGTCTACCAACGCTTCCAAAACACACATAGAAGAAGTGGGAAACGGCAAAGCATAGGCAAATATCCCTGACCAGTTCAACCATAGTGCATTGCCCATGGACTGTGAGCCTGGAGGCGAAGTTTGGGCATTTTGCATTTCCAACGATAGCAAACAGGTCTATGTGAAAGAACCCCCAACAACGGAAGCACATGAGTAGGACTTGGGGGTGTAGGTCCCACTCATAGACTTGTTGATACATCTTGCTGAGCGTGTCTGCCAAGTCGTTCTCCACCCTGGGTATGTGCTGTGTAAGGAGCTGGACTCTGATGAATCGCCCTCCATGCTAGGAATGACAACTGAAGGGAGTGTGTGCGGTCTTGTTTCTGTAGGTGAAACAAGGTATGGGCGTTGTCCGACTGGACAAGAGTTACCTTGTGTTGAATTAGGGGATGAAAGGCCCTGAGGGCTAACTGGATCGCTAATAACTCCAGGTAACTGATGTGGAGCTTCTGCATGTTAAGCGTCCACACACCTTGTACAGTCAAGTGTTGCAGGTGTGCCCCCCACCCAGTCATCAAGGCATCCATGGTGATGGTCACTTGTAGAATGGGGTCCAGAAAGGGCCATCCCTATAAAAAGTTGCAGCATTCCACCACTTCAGAGAGTGATGAGTGAGGCCCCAGATCAACACCAGATCATGCCACTGACCATGGTGCTGCTAGGCACTCTTGCAAAGGGCGCAAGTGTAACCTGGCGTGTGGGTACTATGGCAATATAAGAGGCAATAATACCTAGAAGGTGCATGACTTGTCTGACCATTACCCAGTGATCTGGCTCAAAAATAGGGAGCATTGCTTGGAATGTTTGAGCCCTTGCCGTGCTGGGGATGGCACTCCCTACCCACAAATTGAGTATGGCCCCAGATAAAATAATGGGCTTGCAGGGGCTGGAGATGGGATTTGGTGGCACTGATACTGAAGCCTAGGCTGTGCAGTATCTGTACAGTGGATTGGGTATGTGTGTAGGCATTGCTGCTTCGTGGCGCTCTTGATCTGCCAGTCCTCCAGATAAGGGAAGATATGGATGCCGCTTCTTCTGAGGTGAGCAGATACCACTGCAAGGCACTCTGTGAACACCCTGGGAGCTGTGGTCACTCCAAAGGGTGTTGTATTGCTATTTTAGCCATGTTTTAGACGTGTTGTTTTAAGCTAACTAGGCCTGCCGCTGTGCACTTTAACCCGGTTACATTTTATTCAGTACTGCTTTATTTTTGTTTTATTGCGGTGCTGTTTTATTTTCTTTATCTCACAGTACTTTCGCCTAGGATAGCATCACGTTCTTAGTAGGACATTTATTTCACTTTGTGCTTTCTCCAAGGCTACAGTCAGATAGGATTGCTGACAAAGGTGGTATGCTGGGTCTCCAACATTCACAGAAAGCACACACTCATACGTGGGGACTATTTCTTAGAATGTCAACTGTTTTATTATAAAACACCCTTTTGTCCCAGACACGTTAGAGGGAGATTCCTGCCAGATGACCATGACTGCACGCCGATTGCTGACCGCTTCGCTGCAGCTACTTGCCTACATGACCGGACCACTGATCCATAGGGGGACGGTGTCTCTCTAGACCATAGGCTTCTTCCTCCAGGTATGAGGGATGGTGTACCCCCAGGGGGGGAACCCAAAGGGAAGATTAGGCTTATTACGCTGTGCTCAGCCATAGTGTAGGTAGGAAAAATATATGCATCATTTCTAGTGACATTATGGTAGGACTATTCTTGTGTTTGACTCTGTTGGTCACCTGCTTGCTTTTGTTGTGTTTTATCATCCTAGTTTTTGCAATACATGACTTTCTATCTAAGATGCAGTTACTTTAATTAATCCTTATTGAACTATATTCTGCCTCTGTTGTCTTTGCCTGTATGAGACTTTTCAGTAACTGAGAGAGAGGGATGGGATCGGATCATCGACCACGATTCCTCTGAGGAGTCTTTCTTGTCATGCGCCCGGTTGCCAAAATCATCTCGGCCAGGGATGAGGTGCTGCTAGTTAGCCAGAGAACCCGGATTAGGCGACAGGCATCATGTGGTGTGGAATCATACTTAGAAGCCACAATCCATGTGATCCTGTCTCCCAAATCCAGTAGCCTCATCAGCATAATGAGAACCTGCATTACAAGGGCATCATTTTGAATTGATAATGCTCACGACTTACCCAAACCAGAGAAGCCTTCAATGTGCAGGGGGGATGAGTATGTGAAAGTAAGAATATTTTGATTGAGTGCAGACATTAAGTCATCTTGTAGCAGCAAAATAACATCCTGAAGTGTCACCACGTCGAAGTGCTCTGACAGAATGTAGTTGTTGAGAGGCCTAAGGTCGAGGATGGTCTTTGGGAGCCCTCCTTTTTGGGGCTCAGGAAGTATCAGGAGTACACCCCTTTGCCACGATGTTGTGGTGTTACAGGTTTTATAGTCCCTTTGCTGAGGAGTGCATGCATCTTGTCTTGGAGCAGGTGCTAGTGTTCCGGGGAGAGCTTGTGTCTATGCGGGAGATGGGGGTGTTTGCATAAGTTCTAGGCAGTACTTCTCCACTATAACGTCTAGAACCAATAGGTCTTAAGTGATTTCTGTCCAGTGTAGCAGAAACTCCTGTAATCTTCCCCCAGCAGGTGTTGGATTGTCGGGCGGAAGGGTACTGTTTAGAAGGTGTGGCCCCTTTGGGGGCTACACCTCTACCCCTGCCTAAGCCATTGTTGCCCTTTTATCATCCCTTGTAGTAACCCCAAGAGGGTGGTTGTTGGTGCTACTGTTTGTGGAAGGATTTGGAGGTTTCGGGGATGGTGGTGTTGGTCCACCACAATATGACGTGCATCGAAAGATGTGTGTGGGTGGAAGCATACCCTTAAACATAGGCAGATATGGCACTGACCTATGTGTTTAGAAAAGAGTCTTGATAAGGAAATCCTCCTCATGTGCATTTCCACCTTGTTGAAGGGGGCTGCATGGTGGAGAACCTCATGATATGAAGTGGTATCATCTGGGGTGAAGACGTAGCCAGATAAAGATCCGGGTCAGTGTCAGCTGGAGCTCCACATCATAGTCACCCCAGAGGTCCTCATGGGGATGTGTGTCATAGAATAGGTTACACAGGTCATAGGGAGTAGGGAGACCTAGGACTTTGTCCCCACTCCAGAGGAAGGAAGAGACCCCGGAGGTGAGTGTGACAAAGGGTCCACAGGTCGTAGTGGAGAGGTGGGCTTAGTGGGGAGTGTACTGGAGGTAGTGAAATGGGAGGAGTAGATAAAGGAGGTAATGAAGGAGGTGATGTGTGCCCTTATTGGTATGCCAGTGCTTCCTGGATCTCAGTGTTTGTGTGCAGGTTTTACTAGGATCCGAACTGTGCCAGGTTGAATGTGGATACGCTGCTGCCTGGTGCCAGGCTCCTCATTGAGAAGCTGAAGGATTAGGTGGTCAAAATCCTTAGAGGCGGTGGAGGAGGCAGCTGTGGATGCTGTCTTTTTCAAAGCTGATGGTTTTGAATGTCCATGCTGCACCAAGCTGCTTTGTGGATTTTCAGCATGCGGCGCTGAGCTAGTGTTCGGATCCGAGGCTGGTCTCGGGCTGTTTCCAGACCTGAAGCTGATGCAGTGGTCGAGATAGATGGGCGAGCTTTAGGAGGTGGACTCATGAGCTTCCTGGGAGCCCAAACAGTGAACCTCCCTGGACAATATGTGATAGTGATGAACAGTCTGTGTTGCAGAAATACTCATTGTGACCATTTTCATCAGCTTCTGTACCGACGGGGGCTCTTCCTCTTCGACACTCGGACCTGAACTCTGAGTTGACAATGGCTCCTTTATCTCACGGTCAGTGGCCTCCTGCTGCTGTTTGACCTTGGTTTCTCACTCCCCAAAAGGTTTGCGGTATCATCCTTTATACATCGCACCATTGAGACCAAGGCGATACAGGAGGCTTGTAAGTTCCAGAGGGTCTTTTTTTTTTTTTAATGGAAGATGTGATAGACTGCACAGGAGTCTTCCTGGTGGTCTGGAGACAAGCAAAGGTCACAGACTACATGGATGTCTGTCCTTGAATATTTGGAGTGACACTTGGGACAGAAGCATATCATAGTGGGGCATTGAAAGTGTCCAAAACACCTAAACCAAACTGAAGGAAGTAGGCAATAGGGGAAAATAGTCGCTCAATTGTAGACTCTTTCGACAAGAAATGGATCCGAGCAGGGCTGATAAAAACACCATGTGGCATCGAACTGGAGCTTTAATGGAACACATCTGAACCCGATGGTGAAGAAGAAACAATGTAACAATGGAGCTGATGCCCATGTGCATTAACGGTAAAAGGTGGAGTCACTATAACCTACGATTCAAATAGACTACTTGGGACAAAAACAAATTGCACACGTCCAAGCCCAACACTAGATGACAGGAGTATGCGCATCATGTGTGTCTACAGCTACACATGCCAAAAAACAAACGTTTCTCCCTCAGGATGCAGTAGCTGTGGTTTAACCAAAAATATGATGGATTTTTAAATGTAATCGAGAATACCTCACTTGGATGAAAGTATAAAGTATTTTACAACTAGTAAGCAGGTCAGTTTGTTATGTACCTCCACATTTAGATTATTTCCACACTTAGATTTCAATCAGGCCACCATATTTCTGACCGTGACAAGGTGATTGCTGTCCAACCTGTGACCCCCAGATCCAATGAGTACAGAGATGTTTATTTATCATTTTTCCCGGATAGGGGTCCTGGCAGGGCAGGTGTGGAGGGTAGCTAGACGGCAACATCTGATGCCACAGGTTTTTCTTTTAGCTGTATAGTAATATACCGTGGCATGCGGGTACTATTTAGAGCGATCCTTGGTGCCAAGCTAATGAATCCCTTTTACATATGGGTGCATGGAGAGAGGGCTCGGGCACGAGTGAGCCCAATTAAACCTCCATGCTTCAAGTCTCTTGTTTGTTCCCTTGGTTAGTAGGTTTAGAATACTAGGAGAACTCACATTAGGAATTGGCAATAGGACTAATGTGTGCAGTGACAGAAAGGGGGGGGGGGGCATCTGAGTTAAACAAAATAATGGAGAGACTTAAACCTATGCACCAATGAGAAGACCAGACCTTGGATACAGGGGAAAGGGCCTTCAAGGCACTTCTCACCAACTCCCAGCTTTTAGACAGTGGGGCATCCCCCCTAAAAGTATTTAAAAGTCAATTTTTGGGCTAGGGTGTACGAGCAATGCCCACAAAAGCCCATTGGATCACATGGATGGATATGTGTAAGGGGATGAGAAAACAGTGCCCAATGCAAGGCACTTGCAAGAAATTTGATGAAATATAGGGCCACTGGAGGACATATGTCCTGGGATTAGATAACCTCCTGGTGTCCCAGTGGGAGATCCAGGAACAGCCGAAAAAGGAGCCTGGGACTGGATGATAGAATGTATCACCCGCCCCCCTCTCCCACTCCCTGGAATATGGTTCCCTTATCTGGAGCCTTCCAGATAGGCACAGGTCTGGTGTGATGCAATGTCTGCTGCAGGTATGCACTGTTGCCATGTTTTATTCTGTTTAACATGTTTGTTTATACTTAAAAGAAAATAATTTAAAAAAATGTATAAAAAAGTCCATCTTTGAAGCTTAAAGTAAGAGGGTGGTCGCTCCCGCCTTGCTGCAAAAACGTATTCTCACCTATCCCTACCTCAGAGAAAGCACTATATGATTACCAATACCTTCGGCGGTTGGCCTGAAGAAAATATGGGACCTTAGAACCTGGCCATCTATAGGAATAACCTAAGTACTTAGAAGTTTTAAAATTAAGAGCCCCAGGCCCTCTACTGAGTCGTAAACCGAGTTTGCATCCAGAGCCTCGCTTTGGGTTCTAATTCAGACTTTGGCAACTGGCTCAAAAGGGCAGATTTTGGGAAATTTCCTTAATGACAATGCACAGACCCAAGTCCATTGCACAACTGCTTTTTGGTTAGCCAACTATCCATTTGCCGGGGCAAGGATCCCCTGCAAGGCTTGGGAAAGCTGTATCGCCTCCAGTGAATTCCACAATCTGAGATTCCAGCTATGTCTGTCAACAAAGCAAGGCTATAGGGACAGTCAGTACATCCTAAACACCCTAACCTGAGTAATTGTGACTTCTCGCCATCATCCCAGGCTAGGAGTGAATTGGCGGTGGGGACACGGATTACAATTTAAGGGGTACAGAGTTTTTTTTTTACCTACTGGCTCATCCATGAAGAAGTCAATCCAAGTCGGTACTCCATTGTCAATGCACTTGTGTAGCACAGCTGTGTATTAAGAATGTGACACAGTGTGTAGGGCATACATATGTGTGTGTTTTCTTGTTTGTTCCTGGCTGTTCCAGACATGTCTTTGTTTAAAAGCATGTTGGAGCACTAATCATTAAGTCGAGTTTACCACTGGTCGTGGTGCGCCCTTGCAGTCTCGTGGCTGGCCCCACACCAAGGATGCCACAGTCACTAGCAAATCTTGATGTCTTTTTTATATCGGCCACTTCTCCCACTGAAAAACTTAGAGGCCATTTAGCTGTTTAATTAAATACCTGGTAAGCCAACGACCTACACGTGAAGACACCCTAATAATATATTTTTGGGTGGCGAGGGGTGATTTCAATATTTTGGCTGGGAGCTACGTTTACTCAGTATCCTTGAGTTGCAACAAATTGAGACAAAAGGCCAGACGTATCCCAGCAATGCAGCTACATTGTATTTCTTTACTCTGTCCCACAGAATAGGACTTTGTTGGCAACAAAGTAAAACTGAAAACGCCTCCGAATTTACATGGACGAAGCCGCCCAGAGTAACAATGGCCGTAGGGCGAGTGTTGTCAAAACTCGTCAGAGCTTCCACCCAAACGTGTACTTGCGTAAAGAGATCCTGAATCAAAACAGAACTAATCCCTCCTGTGCCACCAGGGAAAAGACTCCTCAAATGCAGAGCAAACTAGCACGGTGGCCGTCTAACCCCAATCTTGTTTCTGCTGTGAAGCACTGGTTGATAGACAAGTATGGTTAGGCCATTCACATCTCAGTAAACACCCAAGTACAAATTTATGAATGCTTTGAGTTGGGTTTCCTATACTGTTGTAACGCCAACCTGACACAAACCGCAATTCGCATTGGATTGTAACCCAAAGTACTGCTATGTCATGGGGTGTTCCATGGATAGTGCAAGAGCGTTACCAGGCAACATCTCATGGGTTTTGGCGCAAATCCCTATTTAAAACATAGTTTTCATATTGAAACGGACGCCTTCCGGTGCAAAGCCTATGATTCCCACAAAGGAGACCCTTGCATTATGTTTGCACTTGGAGCCTGAAGTCTGCCAGAGCAGGGAAGGGGCAGAACAGTAGATATGGCGCTGTCCTGCCCTCTCCATTTCAGGCAACGCAGCACAGCAACTTCCCTTGTGCTGCTACTTGCATGAATTGTATGTAGATCTGGGCTCTAGCAGCCAGGTCACTATCAAATTCATTACAAGTCTTTTGGTACAAACAAGTGCAAATAATGTCCATTAAAATGCCACCACCGCAGAATATGTAGACGGTTGTTGCACTAGATTACAAGATTCCCTTATGCAAATGGGAAGTATCCTTTACAACCAGGTAGTCCAGCAAATGTCTAGATTCCCTTTGTGGCCACAAAGCTGAGACTAAGCAGAATGTGCACCTGATCATTATATCCCATGGTGAATCTTGCCCAGCAGTAGGCATAAACTTGTTTGTGTAATAAACTGTATCAAGATAAACACAATCTGTTACCACTTTGTACCCTCCACCTTTTAACCTACGCCTTCCATCCACAAAGTGCAACTTGACGAAAAAACGTAATTTTAGCCAAGGCTTTCTGATGTCAGGAGGATGTGTGGGCCAGGAGCAGTTGCTTGTTAATGCAAGTTTCCACTATTATTTCGACGTACATTCCACTTTTACTACTCCAGATCACTATTCTAGGTCTTATAGAAAAAAAAACACTTCCAGTAAGTGGTAGAGTAGATGCTTAGTGGCCCTTTAGCTATGGCTACGAGCAGCTTTATTCCCCAGATTTGCTTCCAACACAATATACAACTTACAGAGAGGATCTCTAGGCTAGTGTCCTTCAGCAACTGCCTTTTTTTGCTGACCTCCACCAGGCACTGTCTTGATGGGGTATCCACCAAGTTGAGGATCATCCCACAACTGATATATACTTTTTCCGAATAATTGTTCAGAAAGTAGTACCTGGAAACTGGCCGAGCTTCCTCCAGTACTGATGCTCCAGTGGGCTACTGTGGCGTACTTGCCGTCAGTTTACTCACTATGATCTCTGGAGCTCTTGAAGGAGGCCTGGGAGATGAGTTGGCACTGTGAGGTGCACTGTCTGGTGACTTAGGCATTCCACACTACGCATGACGTGTTGCCAGCTCCATCAGTAGGAAGCCACCAGGTACTCTTTATCATAAAGCGAGCTGATTGCCAAAGTCAGAATTCAGCTAAAGACCAGCTGGGACATAGACTACTAATTGAACGGAATAGGTCTCTGTGGCGCTCATTTAGTATTCAGTATCCCAAGAATCCCTTGCTGAGCAGGCCTGTGAGACCAGCTCGTCAGCGAAGTACCTGCCGCTAGAAGGAAGATATGCTGGTAACTTCTGGCCTCAGACAAACAAAGATGTGTCAGGCTGGCTGTCTTGTAGGAAGCTCGGAGATTGCACTAATAAAGGAAAGAGGTGTTCTCCATAACACTGAGGAGACAAAGTGGTGAAGTCTCTACCTGAGTGTGAGAGGCAGACAGAAGCAGAGGAAGGTGGGGGTGTTTCCTGTGCAACAGAAGCACAGCCAAGGAAACCCTCATGCACAGTTTACCCTACATCTGGAGGGGTGAAGTGAGGCACTCACACTCAAATCCACGCTAGGGTGGTAGACCTGCTGGGCAGGGGATCGGTGAGCAGAGCCAGTAAATCTGCAGGAATGAAGTCGCTGCCGCCATGTCTCAGGTGGGCTACAGCTAGCGTGGCACTTGATTAAACTGAACTGACTCGCCTTCCGGCTGCTTGAGAGCCCTGCAGGAGCCTGGATATTGACTCTAATGGAGTCCAACGTGTGCTGTAAGCCTCAGTCCCACATTCTTCAGTTGTTTCTCCCATTTACAAGGAGTTCACAAAAATCAGGTCAGAACAGTTTGCTTTTGAGGCTTTTATGAACAGCGCCTGGATACCCTCAAGGATGACAAGTAGCGCTCTACAAGTCTACTAATTGAACGTGTAGTTTCCTCCCTCTTGGGCCCTGGACTCCCAAGGATCTCCCTTCAGGTTTCATCTTTTGTACATATTTTGGGTGATGACGTCTGTTGATGATGAATGCAAGTTTCTGTTAAGGGCGTAAAGTGGTGCGAGTTTTTAGTCCTCTGCCTTTGTAAGCCTTGTAGACAGTACTGTGGATTCCAACTAGATTGTTTCATCGACTGGGGCCAGGCTTCTGTTTCCAATGCTGGCTTGACATGTTTATCTGTTCAAGAGTTTAAGCAACTTCTTGGCGCTTTGTTTTGGAGCCTGGTGTAGACAATGTTGCAATACTAGAGACATGCAATAACCAGGACTGTCAACAAACAGTGCTTATGTGCGTTTACTTATTCTTGGGACTTACATAGAAGGAAAATGTAGAGTTATGAATTGCAGAATAGAAATGCCTTCCTGTAAACGATGCCACTTGGGCATATTTATGCCCAAAGTGAATAGCATTAATAGTATAAAAGATCTCATGCGTGGCAGCGACAATACAGGTGCATCACGATCCGTTTTAAGTATGTGACACATGACAATGTGGGTACAAGTCATGGAAAATATAAGAAATTCTACTATGATAGACATAAGTTAATGCTTCAATGAGTGAACCAAGCCCATGTGTGCAAGGTACGACTGTGTACGACAAGGGAGAGGACATCCAGGTCTCAGGATGTCGCTTCTCTTTGGTGGGCATAAGTGTTCTCGATGCACACTGTGTGACCCGGATATAGTATTCATAGAGGGCATGCCTGCCTTTCCATGCCTAGTAGTATTCGTAAATGGCAGACTCTCGATTTGTTTTCTTTCAACAACCTGCCCCAGGGTAAACACATATTCTTCCAACACGCATATTGGAACAAGTGTTGTTTTGTGAATTGCCCTGATTATAAGTGCCCCAGAGGGAAAGGGCTATTTATCATCCCTGATAAAATCCAAGCCCACAAGGTTTGAAATTTATCACATGCAATCAATTAAATGTATTCCAAGTTTTTGTGGAACACATGCAGATTTTTGCAGGTTCTGCACGCTGAATGGATAAATGCATTTATTGATAGTTATTAGACCTGGAATCATTGGCTTGGTTTTCCCTAACTCTTTGCCCTCTGACCTCCTGCTTTTCTGACTGATTTTTGCTGGCTTATAGGATTCTGTGCACTTTACCACTGCTAACCAGTACTAAATTGCAGGTGTACGCTATGTAGGGTCTCAGGTAAAGTTACAGAAATATAGATACGCACCAGTAAAGCACTTACAGTGTATATTGCCCTTGAAACTTGGAGGCTCCATTTTGGGAACATAGAATTAAACATCGTGCCAAATTGAGACCTTGTAAAACAAATTTTGAGGAAAATATAGGAGATGCTCCCACAGTGGACCAGATGGTCAGCAAAACAAGGAACCAGACCATCGTGGCTGGTACCTGCTGGTGCAGGGAAGTGGCTCCTCCACTTCAAGAGGGATGCTGGCAGGTTGGTGAAATGCTGACAGTTCTCCAAGGCTCTAGGCATTTGCATAGCTGCAGGATGAGTCGAGTCTTTGCAATTGTTGCGACTGGAGCAAGTAGGCAGGGTTTGATGCAAAAGCCCTCAGCTAGTCCACAGTTCTTGCGCTGGTCAGCTCTTTTTGCCCTACTTCTTTAGCCAGTCGAATCTGAGTTCCTGGTGTCAGGGGGCGACTTAAATACTCAATTTAGGGGCATTTAGGCGAGTGTAGCGTAGTAGCCAATGGGCTACTTACCCCTGGTGTGCCTACACCCTGTATATGACCACTTTCTTTGGGGAGTGGGCATAACCTTGTCCCAGAGTTACTAGTTCCACCATAAACAAGATGGTGGAACCCTCCCTTTGCGCAGCACATCAGGCAGCCCACCCTAGGGGTGTGACTAGCCTGGGAGTGCAACACGCCTACCTGCATAGTTAATTTACCGCCTGTCCTGGTGCCAAATGGGCCTCAGGGCAGGGGGTTGCATTTCTCAGATCTGGGGGAAGCCAGGCTCGTATATCAGAGGCTGCAAGGACTTTGAAGTCCTTGGCCTTGGTATGTAGATTCACTGGCCATCCTGCTGGAGGAGGTGATAACACCCTCCTCCAGAGCAGACATTGTTTCTGGCATCTGAAAGCACGGGCTCTCACCACTAGGAGGGTCAGCAACTCATCTGTTCAGGTAGGCTCGTCGATACCAGTCAGCCGGCACACTAGAGGACTAGTAGGTTTTCAGGGGGAAACTCTAAGGTGCCCTCGGGGAGCCTGCCGTAGGGGTGACTTACATATATTATATACAGTGACCTTGGCATGGCAATCAATGAGTGTCCCATGTAATGTTTTCACATGGTTTGCAGCATGCCAAGCAGCCTGCAATGGCAGTCTGCATGCAATTTGTTGAGGGGGGTCCCTTAGGGTGGCACAATACATGCAGCAGCCTTTAGGAACCCTTTTAGCCCCCATGCGCTAGGAACCAGAGGTACCAATTACTAGGGACTTGCAGGAATGCTTGTGTGTCAATTGTACACAAATAAATCAGTTTATCCTGTGTTAGGGGAAGAACACTTGCACTGGAAACCTGGTTAGCAGCAACCCAGAGCACCTTGTAGTAAAAAGTGGGGGTTGGGTGACCATGTCAAAAGGGGCACTTTCCTACACGCTGGCTTTGGCAATGCTTGTACGCTTTGCACACAATGCTTTATTTTGCACACAACTTTTTTTGCATTTTGACCATGTGCAGTTCTGGCGTCACTCCAGTCTTGTGCAAAATCAACACTAATGCAGTATTAAGATTTCTGGACTCACCTTGCTCCACTTTAAGTTTGATTTATGAAACTTCACATTAAAGATAATCATGTACAAAGCTAGCCTTCATCCACTTCTGCACTTACTTAGAACGTATGATAACCACAGGCCAAAAAATGTCATCAGGGCGGCAGCCAGCAGTCCTGAGAGCGCCCTCCAGCTCCCCAGCTTCCACAGACCTGAAAACAAGGAGCAGCAGAGACATTAAAACACTACATGGGACCTGCTTATTATTACTATCATTAGCGGTAATATTATCATTGTTAATTATTTTTTCAATTGAAGCCCAGCTCTGAAGTCCTTATTCTTTAAATTGGAATAATTCATATTTAGGTGCTGGAGGGGACAGGCTAGGTCATACAGAGTGGTGGGGTTCCTTTAACTTTCCTGACTTTAGTCTGCTGTGCAGGAGGGGGATGATATACAACAGCTTCGGATCCCAAGACCCTTCAAGCCCTCCCACAACCCCCCAGATCCATCCTATCGAACCACCACAGACCCTGCACCGCTGGACCACCCTCACCACAGACGTGACCCGCACCATCATGAGCAACATCCATTCCGAAGCCCCTACGGACCCCTGTCCTCACATTTTCAACAAGGCCAACACATCCATTGCACCCGAGCTCTGACACAGCCTCAACTGTTCCATAGAAACTGGACTCCCAGAGGACTGGAAGCACATCGAGATCTGCCCGCTCCTGAAGAAACCCACGGACCTCAAGAATTACCAGCCCATCTCTCGGCTGCCTTTCCTGGGCAAGGTCATCGAAAAGGCCATCAACGCCCAGCTCCGTAAGCATATTAAGGACAACAACATCCTGTACACCGCCCGATCAGGCTTCAGGAGCAATAACAGCACAGAGACCGCCCTTCTCACCCCCACAGATGACATCCACGTGCTCCTCGACCACGGCCATACAGCAGCCCTCATCCTACTGGACCTCTCAGCTGCCTTCAACATGGTCTCACACCTCACCCTCTGCTCCGAGATCTACACAGTCGGCATCCACGGAAAGGCCCTACAATAGATACGCTCCTTCCTGTCTGGCCAAACACATGGAGTCAGACTCCCACCTTATCGGTCAGAACCTACGGAGATCAGCTGTGGAGTTCCACAGGACTCCTCCCTGTGCCCCATACTCTTCAATGTCTACATGGCCCCTCTCGCATCCATTGTCAGGGTCCACGGACTGAACATTGCCTCTTACGCTGACAATACACAGCTGATCATCTCACTGACCAAAAACTCCACTACTGCCAAGAAGAATTTCCACAACAGGATGGAAGCCACCACCACCTGAATGAATGAAGGACACCTGCCTCAAGCTCAACTGTGATAAGACAGAGATCCTCATCCTGGGACCATCCACATCAGCCTGGGACGACGCCTGGTGGCCATCGACCCTCGGCATCCCCCCACCCTACGCACGCAACCTCAACATCATTCTAGACTCATCGTTCACCTTGACCCGCCAAGTCAACTCAGTTGCATCCTCCTGCATTCACACACTCTGACTTCTCTGGAATATCTACAAATGGATCCCAAAAGACTGCTGTAACACCGTAACCCATGCCCTGGTTACCAGCAGACTCGACTATGGCAATGCCCTCTATGCTGGTACCACCCAGAAGAACCTCAAGACGTTATAGCACATCCAAAACACCTCCGCCAGACTCATCCTGGACATTCCCCGCCGCAAACATATCTCCAATCACCGAAGAGACCTCCACTGGCTTCCTATCGAGAAGAGAATTAACTTTAAGCTCCTCGTCCACATCTACAAGGCCCTCCATGACCTAGGACCCGCCTACCTCAACTACAGCATCACCTTCTACTCCCCCACCAGATCGCTCCACTCAACAAGCACTAGCCACTGTACCCCGCATATGGAAGACCTCGGCTGGTGGGAGATCCTTCGCCTACCTCGTGGCAAAGGTACCTCAGGTAGTCCTCAGGTAGTCACCATCGCTACCCCACTTCAGGAAGGACATTAAAACCTGGCTCATCAAATGAAGCTCAGAGCACAAACCCCCTTAGCACCTTGAGGTCCTTATGGGTGAGTAGCTGCGCTTTATAAACCCTGATTTGATTTGAAGAAGGTGGGGGTGCGCGCCGTGTACTGTGTGCCTAGAGGCAAAGATGGTGTGGTTCGCACTGAGCCTGGAGGGTAAACAGCAGTTTCTCCTGTACCATGTACCTACAGCCAGTACTGTGTGCTTCTAGCCAATGTGGTGTGTTTAGTGCTGTGAGAATAAAACAAGTGTTGTCTGTACTGTATTGTGAGGCCACAGCAAGTACTGTGAGGCCACAGCAAGTACTGTGAGGCCACAGCCAAAGCAATGGTATGCCCAGTACTGTGAGGACAAAGCAAGTACTGTGAGTCCAGAGCCAAAGAGATGGTGTGCCCTGTGCTATCAAAGGGGTGGTGTCCTGTACTGTGACCTGCAGCCAGTACTGTGAGTTCAGAGCCAAATGGGTGGTGTCCTGTACTGTGACCTGCAGCCTGTACTGTGACTCCAGAGTGACAGAGGCAGTGAGTCCTGTACTGTGAGGCTGCAGCCAGTACTGTGAGTCCAGAGTGACAGAGGCAGTGAGTTCTGTACTGTGAGGCTGCAGCCAGTACTGTGAGTCCAGGGAGAAAACGTTGGTGTCCCCTTTACTGTGAGTCCCTGTAGGAAAGTCCTTCTTTCTGGCATGCTTACCCGCACTTTTTGCTGTTGTCAGTGTGCTTAGACTGTTTTCACTGGGTTCCTGCTAACCAGGACCCCAGTGATTGTGCTCTCGCTCCCCTAAATGTGGTTGTCTTGGTACTCTTTGCACCCCACAATTGGCATACTGGTGTACACCTGTAAGTCCCTAGTATATGGTACTTAGGAACCCAGGGCATTGGTACACCTGGGGTCCCCCATGGGCTGCAGCATGGATTATGCCGCCCACAGGAGCCCATGCAAACTGTCATGGGCCAAGGTCAATAAAACGTCCTTAAACTTTTGAAGAATGGCCAACCTCCTGGTGGCACCAGGTTTGGGGGTCCCTTGCCTCAGAATAAAGGGGGTTATTGTCCCAGTAGACAATATGGGCCCCACTGACATCCCCTGCTTCCTGAGCTGCAGCTTGCTGCCTCAGACTTTCTACAGTAGGACAGGATTTCTGTTCTAGGCTAAGTTCCTCCCTGGTGGGTCCGCCTGCACCCAAGAGCTCAGCTGTTTCAGCTTTAAGCTCCTCGGGTGTAGGTTCCTCTCCCTCAGGAGTGGGGTCCTCATTAGAAGCCTGAACAGGGGGTAACTTTTTACCCTGCCTGTCTCTCTTTTTGTGAGCTTCCTGCGCCATTTTTCCAGGCTCCATTGCTCCTTGCTCTCCATACTTCTTGGCTTGTGCTCTGGTTAAAGCAAAGATGTGCCCAGGGATACCCAGCATTGCTGCATGGGCTTCCAACTCCACTTCAGCCCAAGCTGAAGTCTCCAAATCATTGCCCAATAGTCATTCTACAGGTAGGTCAGTGGAAACCACAACTTTCCCTGGACCAGTAACACGCCCCCCTCCCCAGCCTCAACAACAACCATGGAGTGGTACTGAGTATTGTTGCGAGCATCAGTAACTTGGTAAGTGTGCCCAAGGTGTTGTTCAGGTGACACCAGTTTTTTACATTGTGACACTGGCACCTGTGTCCCTGTAGGCCTCAGCTCCAAAACAATTTATAAGGGGATGCTGCCTGTACCTACCCATATTAAGGGGACACGCGGCTAGGGTGGCAAGGTCAATGCCCCCCTGAGAGACCAAAACTGCCTCAGTGGTCTCCCTGACTAACCCAGAGCCCACTACAGTCCCCAAGGTGAGCCCTGCTACACTCATGGACTGACAACTGCTACCATTGCTATTGCAACTGCTAGGGACACTAGGGGTAGAAGTGGTAGTAGCAGGCTTGGTGCTCTCTTTAGGACGGGTGTTGTCACCGGCCCGTGGCCTTTTTGCCTACAGATGTAGCACCAAAGTTTCTTGTGGGAAGAGGTAGAGGACTTAGACCCACCCCAGAAGAGTTTGTGGGCCTAATGAGGACTCTCTTGTTTGATCTGTCCTCACCTCTGTCTTGGTTCTTGGAAGAATCCTTCTTCTTGTGGTCACCCCCGTGGAAGTTTTCCTACCCACCTTGCTGAGAACCCATTTGTCTGCCATCTTTCCCAATTCTTGGGGAGAGGTCAGATCTGGGTCCACCAGGTACTGATGCAGCTTATCAGATATGCAATTGTTAAGAATGTGCTCTCTCACGGGAAAATTGTACAAGCCCTGATAATCATGCACATTGCTGCCATGCAACCAACCTTCTGGGTACTTGACAGAGCTGTCCATGAAATCTACCCAATCCTGAGGGGACTACTTCCTAGTCTCCCTGATTTTGATTCTCTATTCCTCTGTGGGTGACCAAAATCCATAAAGGAGTGCATTCTTAAGTGCTTGATAATCGTCAGCATCTTCCTCCCTGACAGTGAGGAGTGTGTCCCTGGCTTTGTCAGAAAAGGAAACCACAAGATGGCTGCTCACTGTCTCTGAGGCCCAGAGACAGCCCTCAGATACGCATCCCTCGGAGGCCCAGGCACAGCCCTCAGATGCACATCCCTCTGGGGCCAAAGACAGCCCTCAGATACCCATCCCTCTGAAGCTAAAGATCCCCACAGACCCCAGATAAACATCCCTCGGAGGCCGAGAGACAGCCATCAGATACGCATCCCTCGGAGGCCCAAAGACAGCCCTCAGATACGCATCCCTCAGAGGCCCAAAGGCAGCCCTAAGATAGATGTCCCTCTGAGGCCCAGAGACAGCCCTCAGATACACATCCCTCTGAGGCGCAGAGACAGCCGTCAGATACATGTCCCTCTGAGGCCCAAAGACAGCCCTCAGATACACATCCCTCGGAGGCCCAAAGACAGCCGTCAGATACACATCCCTCTGAGGCGCAGAGACAGCCCTCAGATACACATCCCTCGGAGGCCCAAAGACAGCCCTCAGATACGCATCCCTCTGAGGCCCAAAGACAGCCCTCAGATACGCATCCCTCTGAGGCCTAAAGACAGCCCTCAGATACACATCCCTCTGAGGCCTAAAGACAGCCCTCAGATACGCATCCCTCTGAGGCCCAGAGACAGCCCTCAGATACGCATCCCTCGGAGGCCCAGAGACAGCCCTCAGATACGCATCCCTCGGAGGCCCAGAGACAGCCCTCAGATACGCATCCCTCGGAGGTGTAGAGACAGCCCTCAGATTCACATCCCTCTCAGGCCCAAAGATAGCCCTCAGATACACAACCCTCTGAAGCAAAAGATCCCCCCAGATACACATCCCTCTGAGGCCCAAAGACAGCCCTCAGATACGCATCCCTCGGAGGCCCAGAGACAGCCCTCAGATACGCGTCCCTCTGAGGCCTAAAGACAGCCCTCAGATACGCGTC
The DNA here is from genome assembly GCF_031143425.1 of Pleurodeles waltl. Lineage (NCBI taxonomy): Eukaryota > Metazoa > Chordata > Amphibia > Caudata > Salamandridae > Pleurodeles > Pleurodeles waltl. The sequence goes on along the minus strand of NC_090439.1, from coordinate 1,172,360,637 downwards.
CCTCTGAGGCCTAAAGACAGCCCTCAGATACGCGTCCCTCTGAGGCCTAAAGACAGCCCTCAGATACGCGTCCCTCTGAGGCCTAAAGACAGCCCTCAGATACACATCCCTAGTAGGTCCAGAGACAGCCCTCAGATACATATCCCTCTCAGCCCAAAGATGCCCCTCAGATACACATCCCTCTGAGGCCCCACAGACAGCCCTCAGATACACATCCCTCTGAGGCGCAGAGACAGCCCTCAGATACGCATCCCTCTGAGGCCAAAGACACCCCTTAGATACACATCCCTCTGAAGCTAAAGATCCCCCCAGCCCCCAGACACACAGCCCTCTGACTCCAAAAGACACTCCTCAGATACACATCCCTCTGAGGCCCAAAGACAGCCCTCAGATACATGCCTCTCTGAGACCTAAAGACAGCCCTCAGATACACATCCCTTTGAGGCCCAGAGACAGCCCTCAGATACACAACCCTCTCAAGCTAAATATCCCCCCAGCCCCCAGATACACATCCCTCTGAGGCCACAAGACAGCCCTCAGATACGCATCCCTCGGAGGCCCAAAGACAGCCCTCAGATACGCATCCCTCGGAGGCCCAAAGACAGCCCTCAGATACGCATCCCTCGGAGGCCGAGAGACAGCCCTCAGATACGCATCCCTCGGAGGCCGAGAGACAGCCCTCAGATACGCATCCCTCGGAGGCGGGGAGACAGCCCTCAGATACGCATCCCTCGGAGGCGGGGAGACAGCCCTCAGATACGCATCCCTCGGAGGCCCAGAGACAGCCCTCAGATACGCATCCCTCGGAGGCCCAGAGACAGCCCTCAGATACGCATCCCCCGGAGGCCCAGAGACAGCCCTCAGATACGCATCCCCCGGAGGCCCAGAGACAGCCCTCAGATACGCATCCCCCGGAGGCCCAGAGACAGCCCTCAGATACGCATCCCCCGGAGGCCCAGAGACAGCCCTCAGATACGCATCCCCCGGAGGCCCAGAGACAGCCCTCAGATACGCATCCCTCGGAGGCCCAGAGACAGCCCTCAGATACGCATCCCTCGGAGGCCCAGAGACAGCCCTCAGATACGCATCCCTCGGAGGTGCAGAGACAGCCCTCAGATACAGATCCCTCAGAGGCCCAAAGACAGCCCTCAGATACACATCCCTCGGAGGCCCAAAGACAGCCCTCAGATACATATCCGTCTGGGGCCTAAACACAACCCTGAGACCTACAAGCACATCACTCTAAATACAGGTCCATGGGACACCCATCCACAGAGCACAGACCTTCTTGGCCCTCGAGATCCCTCAGACATAGTGGAATCCCTCACCCCGAGATCTGCACATATTCCTTCCTGTAGGGCATTAATGGTCTTCTAAGGCCCCCAAGCTCTGCAGAAAGAGCACTAGGCATCAAGGACACCCGGGGCCCTCACCCCCATGGTCTCACCTGCCCAGACCCCGGGCTGGTCCTTCTTCGGTGGGCGCTCCGGTGTCTCTCCTCGGTGGCCCCCTGGCCCGGTCCCCTCAAGCAGCGGCGTGTCCCCCCCTGGTATGAAGCTTTCCGGGGGGGACCAGCTTAAGCCAAAGCACTGCCGGGATGGGGAAGGGGTGGAGGCTGCAGAGGAGGCAGGGCTGGATCCGGCGGAGTAGTGGCCCTGGAGGAACAATGGCTGTGCTTCTCTCTCGGGGGCCCCTGGGCCCTCCACAGGCCCCGGCTGTGCTTGTGTCCCGGGGGGTCCTGAGCCCTCCACAAGCCCCGGGCGTGCTTCCCTCCCTGGGCCCTCCTCAGGCCCCGGCTGTGCTTGTGTCCCGGGGGCCCCTGGACCCTCCTCAGGCCCCGGCTGTGCTTGTGTCCCGGGGGCCCCTGTGCCCTCCTCAGGCCCCGGCTGTGCTTGTGTCCCGGGGGCCCCTGTGCCCTCCTCAGGCCCCGGCTGTGCTTGTGTCCCGGGGGCCCCTGTGCCCTCCACAAGCCCCGGGCGTGCTTCCCTCCCTGGGCCCTCCTCAGGCCCCGGCTGTGCTTGTGTCCCGGGGGCCCCTGGACCCTCCTCAGGCCCCGGCTGTGCTTGTGTCCCGGGGGCCCCTGTGCCCTCCTCAGGCCCCGGCTGTGCTTGTGTCTCGGGGGAGCCTGAGTACTCCACAAGCCCCGGCTGTGCTTGTGTCCCGGGGGCCCCTGGACCCTCCACAAGCCCCGGCTGTGCTTGTGTCCCGGGGGCCCCTGGACCCTCCTCAGGCCCCGGCTGTGCTTGTGTCCCGGGGGGCCCTGTGCCCTCCTCAGGCCCCGGCTGTGCTTGTGTCCCGGGGGCCCCTGGACCCTCCACAAGCCCCGGCTGTGCTTGTGTCCCGGGGGCCCCTGGACCCTCCTCAGGCCCCGGCTGTGCTTGTGTGCCGGGGTGCCCTGGGCCCTCCTCAGGCCCCGGGTGCACGGTTTGTGCTCCCTTTTCCGGGGAAGCCATAGCCCTTCTGCACCCGCGGGGCGGGGCGGCGGCTCCCACCTGACCCTCCAGGCGCTTTCACTTTCAGTCCGGACGCGCCCTCGATGGAGGGACTGAGGACCGGGGGTGCGAGGCCATGCTGAGGGGCCCCGACCCCCGGGAGCGCCCAGCCCTCTCCCCAAAGAGACCCCGGCTCTACCGGGTGCTGGAGGCGGAGGCGCTGCGGGGGATCCGCGAGTCCGAGGTGCGCAGGGGGCGCTATGTGACCCTAGTGCTGAGCGAGGCGCTACAGGGCTGGAAGGACGGTGAGTTGAGAGGTGACCCCCTTGGGGGCCTGCTTGAGGGAGGGGGCCCGCAGGAGTCCATCGGGGGCTTTGTTTACAGCGAGGACTGGCGTTAGGTGGAAGTACACCTGTCTTTACTAATGTGCGCCAGAGTCACAAACGCGCCAGAGAACGGAACTAAGTTGCTGAGAAATGCCTTCTTTACGCTAAAAAAAAGAGTAGGGAAAATATCTGTAACGAAAGGATGTTTTATTTCAGAAAAGTTTCCCCGAAACAAAGTTTTGGGTGTAAACTTTCTCCGCCAAAAGCTTTCGAGTTCCGCCGAAGACATCAGTTTTGCAAAGTGAAAAAGTTGTCCACTTTCAGGCAGCGGATACTTTGTTTGTCAACCATTAATAATGTCAGACCTGGGAAAGCTGATGGCTCCGGACAGCCCGACAAGAAGTTAACCGGTGCTGGGACCCAAAAGCGGGCAGCCTCACAAAAAGCAGCTCGAGCGGCCAATTTATACATTAATTGTTTTTATTAAAAAATAAAAAAAAATACCAAAAAACACATTGTCAGCGAGGAAAAGTGTGCCAGTGAATGTGTGCGGGCCACTGAGTGCAATAGTGAGATAACTCTGGCGGTTAATGCACTTGATGCTGGAGGGGTTTGTGTTTTGTCCACTCACAGTTTTGACTCTAAAAGTTGCAAAGAGGATTTTTGTGTTTCCTGCAAAGCACGTGTTATATGCAAATGTTTTTTGTTTATTTGTTGCTAGATAAGTGGGCTGCGGCTTTGGACATAGAGACCTTCTGTTTCGTGCATTTCATAAAATGCAATCCTTCTAACCCGGGCTGGGCGGGCACTACGGGGCACCAGACACCAGCAGCGCTGCCCTTAGGGCTTTGAGGGGTCACGGACCGACGACAACACCGGGCAGTGTTTCCCAGTACTTTGCAGCAGTTGTATGTCTGCACAGTGACAACGCACTCGGTGCTTTGTTCCCAGGGCAGCAGTGTTGTACCTCCCAGCTCAGTCTGTTTTGTTTAGTTCGTGCGTTGTACTTTCAGATGTTTCCTTTAGTTTCGGTTCCCAGCAGGAAGGAACCTTCGAGTGCCCGTTACTGACTCTGGTTCGGGCCCCCCTGAAGCCCCCTAACCTCAGATCCGCCACTTCCCACCTCCTGCTCTTCATCACTTCAGTAACCCTTTGCTCTCCCTCATCTCAGTGTGTGATCTCTCTTTACTTCCTCAGACCTCCCCTTTTGGGCACTCCAGAAGGGGGTCTCCAATGATGTAGGAAGAATAGGAATACATCACATAACAAACAAACATGAGTTCCCAACTCCCTATTCAAACATTTTAGGCTAGAGATAGTTGTAAACCAAAGTAAGTAGTGAAAGGCTTAATACATGACATGTTAAAAAAAGACAGACTGTGGGATCAATAGAAAAGGCAGGCCATATTTAGGACAAACACTTATTACTTAGGAAACTTATACACATGCTGCATTGTTAACTTAGCTGTGCTGAAACACACAAGAGGCCCAAGTCACATTAGAATGAGAGTTTTTCTTTAAAGCTGTATCAACTGTTGCTTTCAAAATGTTCACTTAGCACGAACAGGGTGGAGCACAGGGGTCCTAAAAACCACAAGTCATTCATATCTTGGTGACGGGAACTGTGTAAGGGTCAGATAAGTATTTGCAAGGCAGGGCTACCATGAGCAGCACGTAACACATAATCTCTTGTTGTGCAGAAAGATAGATATGGTGAATTATGTCAGTGTAACTTACCCACTGTGAGAAAGTAGCCTCTTTCTAGCCTTGTTACCCCCACTTTTGGCCTGTTTGTGAGTGTATGTCAGGGTGTTTTCACTGTCTCACTGGGATCCTGCTAGCCAGGGCCCAGTGCTCATAGTGAAAACCCTATGTTGTTCAGTATGTTTGTTATGTGTCACTGGGACCCTGCTAGCCAGGACCCCAGTGCTCATAAGTTTGTGGCCTATATGTATGTGTTCCCTGTGTGGTGCCTAACTGTCTCACTGATGCTCTGATAACCAGAACCTCAGTGGTTATGCTCTCTCCTCTTTACAAATTGTCACTAACAGGCTAGTGATCAATTTTACCAATTCACATTGGCTTACTGGAACACCCTTATAATTCCCTAGTATATGGTACTGAGGTAACCAGGGTATTGGGGTTCCAGGAGATCCTGATGGGCTGCAGCATTTCTTTTGCCACCCATAGGGAGCTCTGACAATTCTTACACAGGCCTGCCACTGCAGCCTGAGTGAAATAACGTCCACGTTATTTCACAACCATTTACCACTGCACTTAAGTAACTTATAAGTCACCTATATGTCTAACCTTCACCTGGTGAAGGTTGGGTGCAAAGTTACTTAGTGTGTGGGCACCCTGGCACTAGCCAAGGTGCCCCCACATCGTTCAGGGCAAATTCCCCAGACTTTGTGAGTGCGGGGACACCATTTCACACGTGCACTATACATAGGTCACTACCTATGTATAGCGTCACAATGGTAACTCCGAACATGGCCTTGTAACATGTCTAAGATCATGGAATTGTCACCCAAATGCCATTCTGGCATTGGGGAGACAATTCCATGATCCCCCGAGTCTCTAGCACAGACCCAGGTACTGCCAAACTACCTTTCCCGGGGTTTCACTGCAGCTCCTGCTGCTGCCAACCCCTCAGCCAGGTTTTCTGCCCTCACGGGGTCCAGCCAGGCTTGGCCCAGGAAGGCAGAACAAAGGACTTCCTCAGAGAGAGGGTGTTACACCCTCTCCCTTTTGAAAAAGGTGTCAGGGCTGGGGAGGAGTAGCCTCCCCCAGCCTCCGGAAATGCTTTGATGGGCACAGATGGTGCCCATCTCTGCATAAGCCAGTCTACACCGGTTCAGGGATCCCCCAGCCCTGCTCTGGCACGAAACTGGACAAAGGGGAGGTGCCCAGAGCTCCTCCAGCGTGCCCCAGACCTCTGCCATCTTGGATTCAGAGGTGTGCTGGCACACTGGACTGCTCTGAGTGGCCAGGGCCAGCAGGTGACGTCAGAGACTCCTTCTGATAGGCTCTTACCTGTGTTACTAGCCTATCCTCCTTCCTAGGTAGCCAAACCTCCTTTTTTGGCTATTTAGGGTCTCTGCTTTGGGGAATTCTTCAGATACCGAATGCAAGAGCTCATCAGGCAAGGACTTACCTCCACCAAACTTGGACTGAAGAGTCACTGGACTGTGGGAGTCACTTGGACAGAGTTGCTGAGTTCCAGGGACCTCGCTCGTCGTGCTGAGAGGGGACCCAGAGGACCGGTGATGCAGTCTTTTGTTGCCTGGGGTTGCAGGGGGAAGATTCCGTCGTCCCACAGGAGATTTCTTCAGAGCTCCTGGTGCAAGAAGGAGGCAGATTACCCCCACAGCATGCACCACCAGGAAACAGGCGAGAAAGCCAGCAGGATGAAGCGATACAAGGTTGCAGTAGTCGTCTTTGCTACTTTGTTGCGGTTTTGCAGCCGTCCTGAGCAGTCAGCGGTCGATCTTTTGGCAGAAGGTGAAGAGAGAAGTGCAGAGGAACTCTGATGAGCTCTTGCATTCGGTATCTGAAGAATTCCCCAAAGCAGAGACCCTAAATAGCCAGGAGGTTTGGCTACCTAGGAAGGAGGATAGGCTAGTAACACAGGTAAGAGCCTATCAGAAGGAGTCTCTGACGTCACCTGGTGGCACTGGCCACTCAGAGCAGTCCAGTGTGCCAGCAGCACCTCTGTTTCCAAGATGGCAGAGGTCTGGAGCACACTCGAGGAGCTCTGGACACCTCCCAGGGGAGGTGCAGGTCAGGGGAGTGGTCACTCCCCTTTCCTTTGTCCAGTTTCGCGCCAGAGCAGGGCTAAGGGGTCCCCTGAACCGGTGTAGACTGGCTTATGCAGAATTGGGCACATCTGTGCCCAAGAAAGCATTTCCAGAGGCTGGGGGAGGCTACCCCTCCCCTGCCTTCACACCATTTTCCAAAGGGAGAGGGTGTCACACCCTCTCTCAGAGGAAGTTCTTTGTTCTGCCCTCCTGGGCCAGGCCTGGCTGGACCCCAGGAGGGCAGCTGCCTGTCTGAGGGGTTGGCAGCAGCAGCTGCAGTGAAACCCCAGGAAAGGCAGTTTGGCAGTACCAGGGTCTGTGCTACAGACCACTGGGATCATGGGATTGTGCCAACTATGCCAGGATGGCATAGAGAGGGCAATTCCATGATCATAGACATGTTACATGGCCATATTCGGAGTTACCTTTGTGAAGCTACATATAGGTAGTGACCTATATGTAGTGCACGCGTGTAATGGTGTCCCCGCACTCACAAAGTCTGGGGAATTGGCCCTGAACAATGTGGGGGCACCTTGGCTAGTGCCAGGGTGCCCTCACACTAAGTAACTTTGCACCTAACCTTTACCAGGTAAAGGTTAGACATATAGGTGACTTATAAGTTACTTAAGTGCAGTGTAAAATGGCTGTGAAATAACGTGGACGTTATTTCACTCAGGCTGCAGTGGCAGGCCTGTGTAAGAATTGTCAGAGCTCCCTATGGGTGGCAAAAGAAATGCTGCAGCCCATAGGGATCTCCTGGAACCCCAATACCCTGGGTACCTCAGTACCATATACTAGGGAATTATAAGGGTGTTCCAGTAAGCCAATGTAAATTGGTAAAATTGGTCACTAGCCTGTTAGTGACAATTTGAAAGATATGAGAGAGCATAACCACTGAGGTTCTGATTAGCAGAGCCTCAGTGAGACAGTTAGTCACTACACAGGTAACGCATTCAGGCACACTTATGAGCACTGGGGCCCTGGATGACAGGGTCCCAGTGACACATACAACTAAAACAACATATATACAGTGAAAAATGGGGGTAACATGCCAGGCAAGATGGTACTTTCCTACAGTAACTCTGAGTATTGTGTTTCTTATGATATAGTGCTAAGTGATATAAGTGGTATAGTAGGAGCTTTGCATGTCTCCTAGTTCAGCCTAAGCTGCTCTGCTATAGCTACCTCTATCAGCCTAAACTTCTAGAACACTTCTAATCTACAAATAAGGGATAACTGGACCTGGCACAAGATGTAAGTAACACAAGGTATCCACTATAAGCCATGCCAGCCTCCTAGACTCCCGCTTCAGCTGGGAACCACCCAAATTTCTCTGGCTGACCCACAGGACATCTTAACAACCTTGTCCTAAAAATAGAAGGTGAGACTTTTGAGAGCATTTCCTGATTTCATCTGCAATTTTTAAGTTCCCATTTATTCCTAGGTGCATAATTATGCACAAAACATATATTCTCTTATCTTTGAAAAATCATTACAAAAGAAGTACTTACCATATATTGATGATCTTGGTCTTAATTTTTTTTATAAAAATCAGAAGTATTTTTGTAAATTGGTCTCAAGTTATTCTTCTGAGTGTGTCTGTCTGTTAGAAATGGGGTCTTTGGTTGGCAGTCAGGTTACCCTCTGTCCAGCAAGGACCCTCACTCTAGTCAGGGTAAGTCACACACAATCCAAATTATCCTGTGCCAACCCTCTGGTAGCTTGGCACTGAGCAGTCAGGCTTAACTTAGAAGGCAATGTGTAAAGTATTTGTGCAATAAATCATACAATAACACAATATAGCACCACAAAAATACACCACACAGTGTTTAGAAAAATATATAATATTTATCTGGATATTTGCAGGTCAAAACGATAAAAGATGCAATATGAAAATGTAAAGATATCACTGGAAAGTGATATAAAGTGTCTTAAGTCTTTAAAAAGCAAACAAAGTCTCTTTCAAGCACAAAGTACCTGGTTGGAGTGAAAAATCTCTGCAAAGGGCCGCAGAGGAGGAGATGCGTGGAAAATGGTGTGTGCGTCGGTTTCGCCCCTTCACACACGGACTTGCGTCGTTATTTTTCACACGGGGAATACGTTGCGTCGATTTCCGGCGCGCGGACAGGTCTCCTCTGTGGGTCGCGGGGTTTTCAGACACCTGTGTGTGGAATCCTGGGCTTGTTGTCCATCTGCACGTCGTTCCGGTGGGCTGTGCGTGGAATTTTCTCCCCCACGGCAGGCGCTGTGTTGATTTCCCCTCCGGAAGTCGGGTGGCTTTGTCCAGGCGTGCCGTGTGTTTAAGTTCTGGTCGCACCGCAGGCGCCGCGTCGATCTTTTCCTCGCGAAGTCGAGCAGCGTCTTTCCGGTCTGGCGTGCAGTGAATTTTTCACTGCGGAACAAGCTGTGCATCGAATTTTTCGCCGCACAAGCAGTCCAGTTGCAAGAGAGAAGTCTTTTTGGTCCTGAGACTTCAGGGAACAGGAGGCAAGCTCTATCCAAGCCCTTGGAGAGCACTTCTGCAGCAAAGCAAGGGAGCAGCAAGACAGCAGGGCAACAGCAAGGCAGTAGTCATTTGTAGAAGTTAGGTGAGTCATTTAGGCAGCCAGGCAGTTCTTCTTGTCAGGGTGCAGGTTCTAGTTCAGGTTCCTTCTCTAGGAAGTGTCTGTGGTGGTAGGGCAGAGGCCCTGTTTTATACCCAAATGTGCCTTTTAAGTGGGGGAGACTTCAAAGAGTGGCTTAGAAGTGCACCAGGTCCCCTTTCAGTTCAATCCTGTCTGCCAGGGTACCAGTAGGGGGTGTGGCAGTCCTTTGCGTGAGAGCAGGCACTTCAACCTCCGAGCCAAGGAAGACCCATTCAAAATGCAGATGTATGCAAGTGAGGCTGAGTACCCTGTGTTTGGGGGGTGTCTGAGTGAATGCATGTACGAACATGCCTCCTTGGCATGGTTACCCCCTTGCCTTTGCTGATGCCAAGGTATGATTTGAAAGTGTGCTGAGGCCTGCTAACCAGGCCCCAGCACCAGTGTTCTTTCCCTAAAACTGTACCTTTGTCTCCACAATTGGCACACCCTGGCATCCAGGTAAGTCCTTTGTAACTGGTACAACTGGTACCAAGGGCCCCGATGCCAGGGAAGGTCTCTAAGGGCTGCAGCATGTCTTATGCCACCCGGGGGACCTCTCACTCAGCACGTGTACACTGCTTGCCAGCTGGTGGGGAGAAAATGACTAATTCGACATGGCACTCCCCTCAGAGTGCCATGCCAACCTCAGACTGCCTATGGCATAGATAAGTCGCCCCTCTAGCAGGCCTTACGGCCCTAAGGCAGGGTGCACTATACCACAGGTGAGGGCATAGGTGCATGAGCACTACGCCCCTACAATGTGTAAGCAAAACCTTAGACATTGTAAGTGCAGGGTAGCCATAAGAGTATATGGTCTGGGAGTCTGTCATACACGAACTCCACAGCACCATAATAGCTTCTTAGCACAATAAATGCACACTGATGCCAGTGTACATTTTATTGTGAAATACACCCAGAGGGCATCTTAGAGATGCCCCCTGAAAACATACCCGACTTCATGTGTGGGCTGACTAGTTTTGCCAGCCTGCCACACACCAGACATGTTGCTGGCCACATGGGGAGAGTGCCTTTGTCACTTTGTGGCTAGTAACAAAGCCTGTACTAGGTGGAGATGCTTCTCACCTCCCCCTGCAGGAACTGTAACACCTGGCGGTGAGCCTCAAAGGCTCACCCCCTTTGTTACAGCACCACAGGGCAGCTAGTGGAGATGCCCGCCCCCTCCGGCCACGGCGACACTTTTGGCGAGGCGATAATGAGAAAAACAAGGAGTCGTCACTGGCCAGTCAGGACAACCCCTAAGGTGTTCTGAGCTGAGGTGACTCTGACTTTTAGAAATCCTCCATCTTGCAGATGGAGGATTCCCCCAATAGGATTAGGGATGTGCCCCCCCTCCCCTCAGGGAGGAGGCACAAAGAGGGTGTAGCCACCCTCAGGGCTAGTAGCCATTGGCTACTAACCTCCCAGACCTAAACACACCCCTAAATTGAGTATTTAGGGGCCCCCAGAACCAAGCAAGATAGATTCCTGCAACCTGAAGACGAAGAAGGACTGCTGACCTGAAGCCCTGCAGAGAAGACAGAGACACCAACTGCTTTGGCCCCAGCCCTACAGGCCTGTCTCCCCACCTCAAGAAAAACTGCAACAGCGACGCATCCCCCAGGGTCCAGCGACCTCTGAAGCCTCAGAGGACTACCCTGCATCTAAAAGGACCAAGAACTCCTGAGGACAGCAGCCCTGTTCCAAAGAAACTGCAACTTTGCAACAAAGAAGCAACTTTTAAAGACCACACGTTTCCCGCCGGAAGCGTGAGACTTTCCACTCTGCACCCGACGCCCCGGCTCGACCCGCGGAAAACTAACTCTACAGGGAGGACTCCCCGGCGACTGCGAGCCCGTGAGTAGCCAGAGTTGACCCCCCTGAGCCCTACAGCGACACCTGCAGAGGGAATCCAGAGGCTCCCCCTGACCGCGACTGCCTGCTTCAAAGAACCCGACGCCTGGGAAACACACTGCACCCGCAGCCCCCAGGACCTGAAGGATCCGACCTCCAGTACAGGAGCAACCCCCTGGTGGCCCTCTCCCTAGCCCAGGTGGTGGCTACCACGAGGAGCCCCCCCTTGCCTGCCTGCACCGCTGAAGAGACCCCTGGGTCTCCCATTGAAACCTATTGCAAACCCGACGCCTGTTTGCACTCTTCACCCGGCCGCTCCTGTGCCGCTGAGGGTGTACTTTTTGTGCTGACTTGTGTCCCCCCCGGTGCCCTACAAACCGGAGGCAGCCATTTTGCACCTTCATCCGGGGTTTAGTGGGCTCCTGCCCCCCCTGGATACTTTAGCGACTCTTGGACTTGGTCCCCTTCCTTTGCAGGTCCTCATGTCCAGGAATCCATCTTCAGTGCTTTTCAGTCATCGACTTTAGTGTGTTTCTGGGCAAATAGTAGTACTTTACTCCTACTTTTCAGGGTCTTGGGGTGGGGTCTCCTTTACACCCATAGTCTTTTCTTACACTCCCAGTGACCCTCTACACACTACACTTGCCTAGGGTCCATTCGTGGTTTGCATTCCACTTTATTGGTATATGGTTTGTGTTGCCCCTAGGCCTATTGCATCCTATTGTGTTTTACAGTGTTTGGACTATTTTCTGACTGTTTTAATTACCTGATTTGGTTAGTTGTGTATATTTTGTGTATGTTATTTACGTCCTAAGGGAGTATATCCTCTGAGATATTTGTGGCACATTGTCACCAAAATAAAGTACCTTTCTTTTTAGTAACTATGAGTATTGTCTTTCTTATGACATAGTACCTATATGATATTGTAGGAAAGTACCATCTTGCCTGGCATGTTACCCCCATATTTCACTGTATATATGTTGTTTTAGTCTATGTGTCACTGGGAGCCTGCCAGACAGGCCCCGGTGCTCATAAGTATGTGCCCTGTATGTGTTCCCTGTGTGATGCCTAACTGTCTCCTTGAGGCTAACCAGAACCTCAGTGGTTATGCTCTCTCTGCTTTCCAAATTTGTCACTAACAGGCTAGTGACTAAATTTACCAATTCACATTGGCATACTGGTACACCCATATAATTCCCTAGGATATGGCACTGAGGTACCCAGGGTATTGGGGTTCCAGGAGATCCCTTTGGGCTGCAGCATTTCTTTTGCCACCCATAGGGAGATCTGACAATTCTTACACAGGCCTGCCAGTGCAGCCTGAGTGAAATAACGTCCACGTTATTTCACAGCCATTTACCACTGCATTTAAGTAACTTATAAGTCACCTATATATCTAACCTTCACCTGGTGAAGGTTGGGTGCAGAGTTACTTAGTGTGTGGGCACCCTGGCACTAGCCAAGGTGCCCCCACATCGTTCAGGGCAAATTCCCCAGACTTTGTGAGTGCGGGGACACCATTACACGCGTGCACTATACATAGGTCCCTACCTATGTATAGCGTCACAATGGTAACTCCGAACATGGCCATGTAACATGTCTAAAATCATGGAATTGTCACCCCAATGCCATTCTGGCATTGGGGGAACAATTCCATGATCCCCGGGTCTCTAGCATAGTACCCGGGTACTGCCAAACTACCTTTCCGGGGTCTCCACTGCAGCTGCTGCTGCTGCTGCTGCTGCTGCCAACCCCTCAGACAGGTTTCTGCCCTCCTGGGGTCCAGGCAGCCCTGGCCCAGGAAGGCAGAACAAAGGATTTCCTCTGAGAGAGGGTGTTACACCCTCTCCCTTTGGAAATAGGTGTGATGGGGTGGGGAGAAGTAGCCTCCCCCAGCCTCTGGAAATGCTTTGATGGGCACAGATGGTGCCCATCTCTGCATAAACCAGTTTACACCGGTTCAGGGATCCCCCAGCCCTGCTCTGGCGCGAAACTGGGCAAAGGAAAGGGTAGTGACCACTCCCCTGACATGCACCTCCCAGGGGAGGTGCCCAGAGCTCCTCCAGTGTGTCCCAGACCTCTGCCATCTTGGATTTAGAGGTGCTGGGGGCACACTGGACTGCTCTTGAGTGGCAAGTGCCAGCAGGTGACGTCAGAGACTCCTGATAGGCTCTTACCTGTCTTGGTAGCCAATCCTCCTTTGTTCGTAGCCAAACCTCCTTTTCTGGCTATTTAGGGTCTCTGCTTTGGGGAATTCTTTAGATAACGAATGCAAGAGCTCACCAGAGTTCCTCTGCATCTCCCTCTTCACCTTCTACCAAAGGATCGACCGCTGACTGCTCCGGATGCTTGCAAAACCGCAACAAAGTAGCAAGATGACTACTAGCAACCTTGTATCGCCTCATCCTGCAGGCTTTCACGACTGTTTCCAGGTGGGGCATGCTATGGGGTAGCCTGCCTTCACCCTGCACCAGGAGCTCTGAAGAAATCTCCTGTGGGTCGACGGAATCTTCCCCCTGCTAACACAGGCACCAAAAGACTGCATCACTGGTCCTCTGGGTCCCCTCTCAGCCTGACGAGCATGGTCCCTGGAACTCAGCAACTCTGTCCAAGTGACTCCCACAGTCCAGTGACTCTTTAGTCCAAGTTTGATGGATTTAAGTCCTTTCCTCCCCACGCTAGACTGCATTGCTGGGTACCGAGTGATTTGCAGCTGCTCCGGCTCCTGTGCACTCTTCCAGGATTCCCATTGTGCACAGCCAAGCCTGGGTCCCCTACACTCCTTCCTGCAGTGCACAACCTTCTGAGTTGTCCTCCGGCGTCGTGGGACACCCTTTTGTGACTTCGGGTGGACTCCTGTTCACTTTCCTTCCAACTGCCTGTTCAGGTACTTCTGCTGGTGCTGCCTGCTTTTGTGTGGGCTCTCTGAGTTGCTGGGCGCCCCCTCCGTCTCCTCCTCCAAGTGGCGACATCCTGGTCCCTCCTGGGCCACAGCAGCACCCAAAAACCTCTACCGCGACCCTTGCAGCTAGCAAGGCTTGTTTGTGGTATTTCTGCGTGGAACACCTCTGCAAGCTTCATCGCGACGTGGAACATCCGTCTTCCAAAGGAGAAGTCCCTAGCTCTCTTCTTTCTTGCAGAACTCCAAGCTTCTTCCAACCGGTGCCAGCTTCCTTGCACCCTCAGCTGGCATTTCCTGGGCTCCTGCCCACTCTCGACACTGTCACGACTATTGGACTTGGTCCCCTTGTCTTACAGGTACTCAGGTCCGGAAATCCACAGTTGTTGCATTGCTGGTGTTTGTTCTTCCTGCAGAATCCCCCTATCACGACTTTTGTGCTCTCTGGGGGTAGTAGGTGTACTTTACTCCTACTTTTCAGGGTCTTGGGGTGGGGTATTTTTCTAACCCTCACTGTTTTCTTACAGTCCCAGCGACCCTCTACAAGCTCACATAGGTTTGGGGTCCATTCGTGGTTCGCATTCCACTTTTGGAGTATATGGTTTGTGCTGCCCCTATACCTATGTGCTCCTATTGCAATCTATTGTAATTCTACACTGTTTGCATTACTTTTCTTGCTATTACTTACCTAACTTTGGTTTGTGTACATATAACTTTTGTATAGTACTTACCTTCTTACTGAGGGTACTCACTGAGATACTTTTGGCATATTGTCATAAAATAAAATACCTTTATTTTTAGTAACTCTGTGTATTGTGTTTTCTTATGATATTGTGCATATAACACCAGTGGTATAGTAGGAGCTTTGCATGTCTCCTAGTTCAGCCTAAGCTGCTTTGCCGTAGCTACCTTCTATCAGTCTAAGCTGCTAGAAACACCTCTCCTACACTAATAAGGGAAAACTGGACCTGGCACAAGATGTAAGTACCTTTGGTACCCACTACAAGCCAGGCCAGCCTCCTACAGATATAAGTGGTATTGCATGAGCTTTGCATCTCTCCTAGTTCAGCCTTGGCTGCTCTGCTATAGCTACCTCTATCAGCCTAAGCTGCTAGAACACTACTACACTCTACTAATAAGGGACAACTGGACCTGGCACAAGGTGTAAGTGCCATTGGTACCCACTACAAGCCAGGCCAGCCTCCTACAGTGATGGTGTCTGTGGATGTATAAAGGTGAGAGAACTGTTCCTGTGCTAACCTCACACACAGGACCTCTGGGCTGCTGAGAGCACAGCTGCTGGTCTCTTTGTTCTGCTCACGTTACTCCTGAGCTCACCCCACACATGGGGTCTACGGGCTGCTGAGAGCACAGCTGCTGGTCTGTTTGTTCTGCTCACGTTAAACAAATGTGCACTTTGTCCAGGGAGAGTCCTGCTCACGTTAAACAAATGTGCACTTTGTCCAGAGAGAGTCCTCTCGCTCTCACTACCACACCCATAATGGCACTGTAGGAAAGTACCATCTTGTCTGACGTTACCCCCATTTTTACTGTATGTATGTATGTTTTAGCCCCTGTGTCACTGGGATCCTGCTAGGCAGGACCCCAGTGCTCATAGTATGTACCCTGTTTGTGTTCCCTGTGTGGTGCCTAACTGTATCACTGAGGCTCTGCTAATCAGAATCTCGGTGTTTATGCTCTCTCTGCTTTCTAAATTTGTCACTGCAGGCTAGTGACTAAATTTACCAGTTCTCATTGGCACACTGGTACACCCATATAATTCCCTTGTATATGGTACTTAGGTACCCAGGGTATTGGGGTTCCAGGAGATCCCTATGGGCTGCAGCATTTCTTTTGCCACCCATAGGGAGCTCAGACAATTCTTACACAGGCCTGCCACTGCAGCCTGAGTGAAATAACCTCCACGTTATTTCACAGCCATTTTTCACTGCACATAAGTAACTTATAAGTCACATATATGTCTAACCTTCACCTGGTAAAGGTTGGGTGCCAAGTTACTTAATGTGTGGGCACCCTGGCACTAGCCAAGGTGCCCCCACATCGTTCAGGGCAAATTCCCCGAACTTTGTGAGTTCTGGGACACCATTACACACGTGCACTATACATAGGTCACTACCTATGTATAGCATCACAATGGTAACTCCGAACATGGCCATGTAACATGTCTAAGATCATGGAATTGTCACCCCAATACCCTCCTGGTATTGGAGGGACAATTCCATGATCCCCCGGGTCTCTAGCACAGAACCCGGGTGCTGCCAAACTGCCTTTCCGGGGTTTCTACTGCAGCTGCTGCTGCTGTCAACCCCTCAGACAGGATTCTGACCTCCTGGGGTCTGGGCAGCCCCAGTCCAGGAAGGCAGAACAAAGGATTTTCTCTGAGAGAGCGTGTTACACCCTCTCCCTTTGGAAATAGGTGTGAAGGGCTGGGGAGGAGTAGCCTCCCCAAGCCTCTGGAAATGCTTTGATGGGCCCAGATAGTGCCCATCTCTGCATAAGCCAGTCTATGCCGGTTCAGGGATCCCCCAGCCCTGCTCTGGCGCAAAACTGGACAAAGAAAAGGGGTGTGACCACTACCCTGACCAGTGCCTCCCATGGGAGGTGCCCACAGCTCCTCCAGTGTGTCCCAGACCTCTACCATCTTGGAAACAGAGGTGTTGGGGGCACACTGGACTGCTCTGAGTGGCCAGTGCCAGCAGGTGACGTCAGAGACCCCCTCTGATAGGCTTTTACCTTTCTTGGTAGCCAATCCTTCTTTATTGGTAGCCAACCCTCCTTTTCTGGCTATTTAGGGTCTCTCCTCTGGGGAATTCTTCAGATAACGAGTGCAAGAGCTCACCAGAGTTCCTCTGCACTTCCCTGTTCGACTTCTGCCAAGGATTGATCGCTGACTGCTCCAGGACGCCTGCAAAACCGCAACTAAGTAGCAAGACGACTACCAGCAACATTGTAGCGCCTCATCCTGCACTATACATAGGTCACTAACTATGTATAGCGTCACAATGGTAACTCCGAACATGGCCATGTAACATGTCTAAGATCATGGAATTGTCACCCCAATGACATTCTGGCATTGGGGAGACAATTCCATGATCCCCCGAGTCTCTAGCACAGACCCGGTGTAGGAGGCTGGCCTGGCTTGTAGTGGGTACCAAGGGGTACTTACACTCTGTACCAGGTCCAGTTATCCCTTATTAGTGTAGAAGAGGTGTTTCTAGCAGCTTAGGCTGATAGAAGGTAGCTATAGCAGAGCAGCTTAGGCTGAACTAGGAGACATGCAAAGCTCCTACTATGCCACTGGTGTCATATGCACAATAGCATAAGAAAACACAATACACAGATATACTAAAAATAAAGGTACTTTATTCTTATGACAATATATATGACACACAATCCAAATTATCCTGTGCCCACACTCTGGCAGCTTGGCACCAAGCAGTCAGGCTTAACTTAGAAGGCAATGTGTAAAGTATTTGTGCAAAAAATCATACAGTAACACAGTGAAAACACCGCAAAAATACACCAGATAGGTGTAGAAAAATCTAGGATATTTGTCTGAATACAATAAGATCTAAACGACAAAGATCCAATAAGCACAAGTTGAAATATCACTTTTAAAAGGTTTAAAAGAGTCTCAATCCTTAGAAATAAACAATTGTCTCTTTGTTACACACAGTACCTGTTATGTGTCAAAAATAATGACGCATTGAGACCGCAGAGAAGGAGATGCGTGGAAAAATAAGGTGTTGCGTTGGATGTTCCGGCGCGGCAAGGGGTTTGTGTAATTTTTTGGCATGCAGTCTTGGTTCTTCACTGCGAGGTGGGGATATTTTGACGCCCTGGGACGATGGGTTGAAAATCCTTGACGCGGTGGAAGAAGGCACAGGCGCTGCTTTGATCTGGTAGGCAAAGCGTTGAATTCTCAGTCGTAAGGTAGACGCTGCATCGAATTTCCAGTCGGGAAGTCGGGCTGCGTTGTTCCAGTCGGCTGTGGGGCGATTTCTCAGCCACAGTGCAGGCTTTGCGTCAAATTCTGCAGGCGTTGCGGCGATTTTCGAGTAATTTCTTAAAGAGTTGCAGTCTTTGTTGGCCCTGAGACTTCAGAAACAGGAGGCAAGCTCAATCCAAGCCCTTGGAGAGCACTTTTGGGAAAGGCAGATGTCCTTCCAGCAAAGTCAGAGGCCAGAAGGCCAGCAGGACAACAACAGGGCAGCAGTCCTTTCCGGCAAAGCAGTCCAGATGAGTCCTCTGGGCAGCCGGGCAGCTCCTCTGACAGGGTGCAGGTGTAGGTCCAGAAGTGTCTGAGTTGGTGGGCTCAGAGACCCAGTTTATATATCCAGAAATGCCTTTGAAGTGGGGAGAGTTCAAAGAGTGGTTTTGAAGTGCACACGTTCCCCTTTTAGCCCAGTCCTGTCTGCCAGGGTCCAAGTGGGGCATTATCACACTACTGTGTGAGGGCAGGCCACTGGCCTCTGAAATGTAAGTGTCAGGCCGCCCACCCTTCCAGCCCAGGAAGACCCACTCAGTATGCAGATTGAATGCAGGTGTGGCTGAGTGTCCTGTGTTTGTTGTTGTCTGGGTTCAACGCACAAGGAAGCTGTCAACCAGCACAGATCAGATGTTGATTAGAGACAGGCTGTAAGGCACAGAAGGATTTTAAGAGCAGAGAAATGCTCACTTTCTAAAAGTCACATTTCTAGAATAGTAATATAAAATCCCACTTCACCAATAAGCAGGATTTTGTATTGCCATTCTGGCCATACTAAATATGAACTTGTTACCCCTTTCAGATCAGCAGCTACCATTCAAACAATATATGAGAGCAGACCTAATGCTGGTCTATGAAAGGAGCAGAAATCACAGTAGTGATAAAGAAATTTAGGAGTTTTCCACTACCAGGACATATAAAACACTTATGTAAATGTCCTGCATTTTACCTAGGGCTTACCTTAGGGGTGACTTTTATATGTAGAAAAAGGGGAGTCTAAGACTTGGCAAATACTGTCATGCCAAGTCGAAGTGGCAGTGAACTGCACACACAGGCCATGCGATGGCAGACCTGATACATGGTTAAGGGGCTACTTAGGTGGGTGGCACAATCAGTGCTGCAGGCCACTAGTAGCATTTAATTTACAGGCCCTGGGCACATGTAGAGGAATTTACTAGAGACTTACAAGTAGTTAATTATGCCAATTGGGTAGGAGCCAATGTTACTATGTTTTTAGGGAGAGAGTGCATGCACTTTAGCACTGGTTAGCAGTGGTAAAGTGCGCAGTCTTAAAACCAGCAAAAATGAGGTCAGAAAAAGAAGAGGAGGAGGAAGGTAAAAAGTTTGAGGTGGCCCTTCAGAGCGGCCATTTTTCCACAGAAGGAGCTAGTATTTTGTGCCACTAATGTTGGCGTAGGGCACAGCCTATCACCTCCTTGCCTACTCAGCTGTCTGATTGTGCCAAAGTAGACAATTCTGGGTTTTCAATCGTAGACTGTGGCCTGAGTCATTATTTCCCTTATTTTTGCATTTTCTTTTATTTATGGGCATGATCCCTGTGTCTTCACCTTCTCTTAATTTGTTCCTTATCATTTTCCTTTTTGCGCCGGGCCTGAATTAGAGTTTGGCGGACAGGTTACTCCTTCACAGACGCGCGGAAATCCCTTCCGCCGTATTACGATTCCACTATATCCTATGGAAACTGTAAAACAGATGGAATAGCCGTCACATTTGTGTCGGATTAACCCGCCCGCCAAACTCTAAACCCAGCCCATAGACTCTTAGCCTTCTCGTTTTGTGCATTAACCATCCCCTTATGTTGGACCTTACCCTTCTCAGTAACCCTTAACCCTGACGCTTATTGTTCACCAGCGCAAGCCTGACGCGAGAGACGCTAGCAGAACGTGCGTCAGCCACAGCGCGGCCTATCCTGGACACTCTGCTCTGACCCGGCGATGACGCGTACTGACGGTTCTCTCCATTTTGCTTCTTAGAACGCTTGTCACACCAGTGGCTCAAAGGACTCAAGTACCTCATGAAAGCTATTTCCGTATTCCTCGTTTTTGGTTTCCTCACCTTAGTGTTGATGGGTAAGTGAGACGGCCATGTCGAAATACTTATTACTGAACAGTTAATTTCTCCACATGTGACATGCTAGTTGGTTTTCACCTGCATCTCAGTCCCACACCTTTTGGTGTATGTTAAGACTATGATAGAATAATCTGTGTGCCAAAATTATTCCTGTGTACAGCATTTCTTTTTTAAATACTATAGTTGCTAAATAAAGATGTATAAGAAGATGCATTGGCAAAGCCAATAGGGCTCATCTCCAGAATGCCAAGCTGTTGGCTTTGCCACTGCCTTTTGTTTTTCGTTTGCCAATCATGGGATGTCCATGTCCATGCACGCAATCTTGAAATGTGTTCTTTATTTAAGAAAATAACCCATTTCAAGATGGCACCCGATGATTACCTTGTGACACTTGTTCACAGTTGCATCATGACGCATACACATGCGTCATGATGCAAGAGGCCATTTTTACTTTACCAATCTAACATGGCCGATGGCCATGTTGAACTGATAAATTAAAGTAAAAAAACATAAAAATAAGTTGCTCAAAGAAGAGGAAGCAAGTGGACCTGCATCGCTTTGCGGCTACTGGGCCCTTGTGAAATAAATATGTATGTAATATATATGTGTCTTATACTGGTAACTGTTATGGTTAGGTCAGTTTCCATAGGAAGGCATTTTTTATTTTGGTAAAAACATTAATGCCATTCAACAAATCAGCCTGAACTTTGAAACTTTCCTAACAGAAGTTTCACCCACTTTGGTTCCGTCATGAAAAGGTTTGTACCGATCTGTCAAGTGGAGGCATGTATAAAGTGGTAAGATTCCCCAAAGTGTCATTTCACATTTTAACTACCATTGAAAGATTTGCTTTCCAATACAGAAAAAAATAGCGGAATGGAATTATACCAAACATTACTCAAAGTTTGTGCTTTTGTTGGTTGGATGTGAATCCATTCAGTAGTATTTTAGAATTTAAAGAAAGGCTCAGGTTGTTCATGAAGAGGGTAAATTTAAGATAGTGATATCTGGAGGGGTTCAAAGTGTGACAGGATCTGATTTGTGGGAGTTATAGGACTAGTGGAATGTCCAGAGTCCTAGAAATAAATGTAGAGGCCACATAAGTAGGCAGGGTGAACACATCCTGATTCCCAACCCCGTGTGAGGGTGTCCTAAAGGGATACTCTTTGTAATCAAATGACAATGTATATTTCTGCCAATGATTTTCAGATCCTTTGCATCTCATAGGGAGGCCCCACTGGTTATACAAACCCAGATATGGTCTGCAGCACTTGCAAACTTCTCCCACCCTGTACACTATTGCCAAGGCTTTTCTTCCAATTGCAAATCTTCGTGCAGACACCTGTCTTTCACATGTAAGGCTTATTGTGGAAAGGCATTGTGGCTTCAAGAAGGAATTGTCCTTACATTGAACAGTCCAGGATCTGATGTAACAAACATCAGTGTCCAGTCCTTGACATCTCTTCACTCCTTTACTCACCTGCTGGGGGAAAACAATCTGAAGTAATCTTTGTCCTGGTGCATTTTAGACCAAAGGAAGCATCACAAGATATCTCAACATCACAAATGTCTTTAAAAAAAAAAAAAACTACTTGCAATTCCCACACGCAGCACTAGATGGCAGGACTATGCAGCACATGTAAATACACAGCCGTGCAAGCTACAAACACTTAGGGCCAGATGTAGCAAAGGGTTTTACCCATTCTGTGTCTATGGGAAAATGTGTTCATACATATGGCCCTTAGTTTAGAACAGTTGTTCCCAACCTTTTGATTCCTGAGGACCCCCACTGAATCACTGCTGGAAGCCGGGGACCCACAAGCAATTAGTACAATTGAAATTTCAAACATAACAACAGTAATTCACAAAAAATACACAAACAAGTACAAACCAAGCAAATACTCAAATTAGTAATGCTATAATTATTTTATATTAGAAAATGTATGCAAAAATAAAAAAAAATTAATGAGAAGTTTGCCGCTTCATCTTGGTGACTAACTTTTCAATATTTGGATTTATTTAGGAAAGCTGAATCCTCAGGTCAGAGTCTACATTTCTCAAGCGATTTCTATTTTTCTTTTTTAGGTACATAAAATCTGAGAAAGCTTTTTCACATAAATATGTGGTGGGGAAAAGAAGTGAAGCCATAAGGACCCCTCATGTTTCCATAGACTCTCTGTCACATTTAATTCATTTGCTTTATAGCACCCCACATACCACTGTAGGGTGTGGGAGCACCTTACAGGGGACTACAAGGTGTAGGATTCACATGTCATCCACAATGATAGGCCTTTTCTAAGAGTGCTTGGTCTACAGAAGCACAGACTTAGGATTCAGAACGTAGCACAGTGGTTAGCGTTGACTTTAATAATAAGAATGTATTTCTACGCAAGCAATTCTTTTTTTTCTTCTTTTTTTTAGCAGCATAAGGATAATGAAAGGCTGCGAAAAAAACAAACTTTCTAATTTGTGTCTTGCAGCTTGCATGCAGCACTTTGATGGCTGTACATAGATCACTGTGCTAGATTAGGATGGTAACTTATGAAATGCACAGTAACTCACCGTGCTGGGCACATAAAATAATTTTCTTTGCATGATACACATTGTTAGAAATGGGGTCTTTGGTTAGCAGTCCGGTTACTCCCTGTCCAAGCAAGGACCCTCACTCTAGTCAGGGCAGAGGATTATCACCCTCAGTTAACCCCCGCTCACCACCTTGGTACGAGCAGGCAGGCTTAACTTCAGAAGCAATGTGTAAAGTATTTGTACCAACACACACAGTAACCCAGGGAAAACACTACAAAATGACGCAACACAGGTTTAGAAAATATATAGTATTTATCTAAACAAAACAAGACCAAAACGACAAAAATCCAAAATACGCAAGTCAAGATATGAATTTAAAAACCAAAAGAGTCTTAAATTCTTTAGAAAACAGTCAGAACGCTGTTGGCGTGTAAAAGTACCTGGGTAGCATCAAAATAACACCGCACGGGCAAGTGTGTGTCAGAAAAGGCCAACGATGCGTCGATTTCTCACTCGCAAGCAAGACTGTGCGTCATTCTTCCTCCGGTCAGGTCAATGTGAGTCATTTCTTCTCTCCCTCGGGAGAGCGGTCCAGAAGGGCACCTTGGGTCCGGGCAGGCTTTGCGTGTTTTTCCGCGCCCAGCGACGTTACATTGAAAATCTGATCGCACGGTATCCCAAAACCACGCTGCATGGGGTTTGCGTTGTTAGCAGCTTCCGTTAGCGGGTGTTGCACATCATTTCTCCAGCCACGTTGTGTCGATCTTCCAGCCGTGATGCAGGTGGAGCATAGATTTCAACTGCAAAGCTGGCGGCGCAGAAGGTGCGTCAAAAATGTCCCTGCACGGTGGTCTGTGCGTGGATTCTCAGTTCTTGGCTGCCAGTTGCACCTCTCAAGGGCCCAGGGACTGGATAGGGCATAACATGGTAGGGCAAGAGTCTCAGCAGAGAGTCCAGGTGCTGGCAGGGGAAGTCTTTGATGACCCTGAGACTTCAACAACAGGAGGCAAGCTCAGTTCAAGCCCTTGGAGATTCTTCTTCAAGCAGGAATGCACAGCAAAGTCCAGTCTTTGCTCCCTTTCACAGGCAGAAGCAGCAACTGCAGAATAGCCCAACAAAGCACAGTCACAGGCAGGCGCAGCACTTCTCTTCAGCTCTTCTCCTTGGCAGAGATTCCTCTTGAATCCAGAAGTGATCTCATTTTCAGGGGTTTGGGATCCTCTTCTTATACTCCTTTCTGTCTTTGAAGTAGGCAAACTTTCCTTTGGGAGGAGGGTGTTACACCCTCTCCCTTTGGAAATAGGTTTAACAGGCTGGGGAGGGAGGGGAGCCTCCCCCAGCCTCTGGAAATGCTTTGAAGGGCACAGATGGTGCCCTCCTTGCATAAGCCAGTCTACACCTGTTCAGGGACCCCTTGTCCCTGATCTGGTGTGAAACTGGACAAAGGAAAGGGGAATGACCACTCCCCTGTCCATCACCACCCTAGGGGTGGTGCCCAGAGCTGTTCCAGTGTGTCCCAGACTTCAGCCATCTTGCTTTGCAAAGTCTAGGGGCACTCTGGAGGGCTCTGAGTGGCCAGTGCCAGCAGGTGACGTCATAATCCTCCTGATACCCCCTTACCTGATGAGGTAGCCAATCCCCCTTCTCAGGGCTATTTAGGGTCTCTCCTGTGGGTTCTCTTCAGATTCTACTTGCAAGTTTCCAGCAGGAATCCTCTGCTACTACTACTTCATCCTCTGACCTCGGATCAACCGCAGCCTGCTCCAGGAACTGCTGTAACAACAATAAAGTATTCAGAAATTATACTTTTCATCTGCAACTTCAGCTCCAGCCAGCAACTGCAAGAGTTTCCATGGTGTGCACGCTCTGAGGACTCCCTGTCTTCACCCTGCACCAAAAGGACCGAAGAAACTTTGCACCCACTTTTCAAGGTCTTGGGGTGGGCTATTTTTCTAACCCTCACTGTTTTCTTACAGTCCCAGCGACCCTCTACAAGGTCACATAGGTTTGGGGTCCCTTCGTGATTCGCATTCCACTTTTGGAGTATATGGTTTGTGTTGCCCCTATACCTATGTGCCCTCATTGCAATCTATTGTGACTGTACATTGCTTGCATTGCTTTCTATTGCTATTACTGCATATTTTTGGTATTGTGTACATATATCTTGTGCATATTTGCTATCCTCATACTGAGGGTACTCACTGAGATACTTTTGGCATATTGTCATAAAAATAAAGTACCTTTATTTTTAGTATATCTGTGTATTGTGTTTTCTTATGATATTGTGCATATGACACCAGTGGTATAGTAGGAGCTTCACACGTCTCCTATTTCAGCCTAAGCTGCTCAGCTAAGCTACCTTTTCTATCAGCCTAAGCTGCTAGACACCTCTTCTACACTAATAAGGGATAACTGGACCTGGTGCAGGGTGTAATTACCCCTTGGTACCACTACAAACCAGGCCAGCCTCCTACAGGGATAAAGACTGATTGGTCATCATGTACCAACGAGGGCATCAGTGGCAATAGGTGGTTCGCCAGGATCTTGCCAATAAGCTTGCAATCTAGGTTCAGGAGAGAGAGAGGGGTCGGTACGAGTTCACTTCCAGGGGGTCTTGTCCTGATTTCAGGAGAACAACTATCACTGCCTCTCGCTGTGACTCCGTGAGCTTTCCCTTCTCGAATGCTTCATGAAACATCTCTGTGGATGGCTTAATTAACTTCCCAGCGCATGCATGATAGTACTCAGTTGGGAGACCATCACTGCCTGGCGCTTTGTTACCAGCTAGTTGTTGCAGTGCAGACTGTACCTCCTCCTCATCTATTATTTGATCCAGCTCGCTCTGCTGTAGTGCAGAGAGATGGGCCAGTGGGAGTGCCCGAAAGAATTCTCCTAGGTGCTCTGGCAACGGCGGACGGTGCGCCGCATATGAAGTGCTGTAATATTGTCTGAATGTGTCGCTTATTTCTACTTGGGAGTTGACCACTTCGCCCAAGTCTAGTTTAATTGCTTCTATTGTACCGCGTTGTTGCTCTCCCTGCACCAACCAGGCCAGCAGTCTACCCGAGCTATCCCCCTTGTAATGAGTTCTGGCTACATAGTGGCGAAAGTCAAACCTCTGCAGGCAAGTATCGACTTCGTTCATGTGCTCACGGAGTGCTTTTAGTGCTTCTGGGATAACTGCACCTGTCACAGATCCGCGCTCCGCATCACGAAGCGTCGTTTCCATCTCCGGCAGTTCGTTCGTCAATGCTCGACGTGCACCTCCCTCTGACCTTGTGGGTATCCCACTCTACAGCCCGCGATGACGCCGTTCCATTATTCAATTTAAAATAATCAGAGATGTGTTCTATCAGCTCTTGACGAAATGGTTGGTCTAATAGCAAAGTCGGTTGCAGTCTCCAGGTAGGGATGCACGTTTGCGCTCTTCCCCATCCAGGGACACCCATTAGGGGACAATGGTACGATACGGTTTTAGCTAGGTAGGAAGCCTCTAAAAAGCTACCAATGAGCTCATTAGACCAGAGCAGCAAATCTATGCGGGTGTGGAGTTGGTGGACTAGGGAAAAAAAGGAGTATTCCCTGTTCCGAGGATATAGTGTACGCCACACATCTGCGAGTCTGCACTCCGAAATCCAGGTCTGAAGCAACTGTGAAAGTTTCCTACTGAGAGCACCGATCAATGGGTGGTGTGACCTGTCCTTGTCTATGTCTGGCACACAGTTCCAGTCCCCCTCCCCCCCCCAAATATGGTCAGTGGTAGGCTCTGGGAGTAATCAAGGTATGAGCGACAGGAGGAAGTCTCCTTGTTTTGAGTTGGGAGCATATAGTCCTGTTATGGTGAGCAGTCGTCCGTCTATGGATACCGTCAACTGTACGAAAACCTGCAACCAGCAACGCATCCGACAGGGAACAGTGACCTCTGAAGCCTCAGAGGACTGCCCTGGACTAAAGGACCAAGAAACTCCCGTGAGCAGTGGCCCTGCTTAAAACCAGCTACTTCCTTGCAACAAAGAAGCAACTTCCAAAGACTGCACGTTATCTGCCAGAAGCGTGAGACTTCTCACTCTGCACCCAACGCCCCTGGTCCGATATTCAGAGAACCAACACCTCGGGGAGGACTCCCCGGCAACTGCAAGCCCGTGAGTAACCTGAGACGACCCCCCTGAGCCCTCACAGCGACGCCTGCAGAGAGAATCTAGAGGCTCCCCCTGACCGTGACTGCCTGTAACAAGGGACCCGACTCCTGGAACCAACACTGCACCCGCAGCCCCCAGGACCTGAAGGAACCGAACCTCAGCGCAGGAGTGACCCCCAGGTGACCCTCTGCCTAGCCCAGGTGGTGGCTGTCCCGAGAAGGCCTTCCTGTGCCTGTCTGCACTGCTAGAGTGACCTCCCCCCCCCCCCCCCCCGGTCTCTCCATTGTTTTCTACTTGAAACCAGATGCCTGCTTTGGACACTGCACCCGGCCGCCCCTGTGCCACTGAGGGTGTGTTTTGTGTGCCTACTTGTGCCCCCCCCAAGTGATCTACAAAACCCCCCTGGTCTGCCACCCGAGGACGCAGGTACTTACCTGCTGGCAGACTGGAACCGGAGCACCCCTGTTCTCCATAGGCGCCTATGTGTTTTGGGCACCTCTTTGACCTCTGCACCTGACTGGCCCTGAGCTGCTGGTGTGGTTACTTTGGGGTTGCCTTGAACCCCCAACGATGGGCTGCCTATGCCCCTGAACTGAGACTTGTAAGTGTTTTACTTACCTCCTAATCTAACCTTTACTTATCTCCCCCAGGAACGTTTGATTTTTGCACTGTGTCCAAGAGAAAAAACGGGTAAACAAAGTAAGGGCTCCTTTGATGGTAGCCAACTTGGGACACGGTGTCACAACTGGTGGCACTTGTGATAAGCAACATAGTATCATCCATTAGGTGTTCCAGTAGGGCGTGGGGGGGGTGTGAAGATCGTCAGTAGGAGGTCCAGTCATGACAGTCCCGCCGGATTCCGACACTCCCCGCTCCGCCTCCTGCTTCCTGCCGTCCTTACTATCCCCATCATGGATGTCTCCTTCCAGGAGAAGGCCTCCAGGGGTGTCAACCAGTAGGGGAGCGCCGATCCGTCCGAGGTCCTAATGGGCCTTATTTGAATCAAGTTTTACAATCTTCGGCAGACATTCTTATTCTGCCCTAAATATCATCTGCCATCTGTGGTGTGAGTTCTGGGAAAAACACTGATGGAGAAGTGGAGCCGTTGGAGTGATCCGTTGAATGATCCAGTGAGACGTTCCCTGTTACCGGGTTGATCTGGTTCCGTGGCGAGGCAAACCAATTGGCTTCCTGTAGAGCCTGCTTCTGACTCTCAGCCACGTGTTCTCTGGATGGGCATGTTTCAATCTTTGATATCTCCGGTGAGGTTGAGGGGTAAGCCACGTGCCTTGTTTAGAGTCATCATTTTTAAGTTCGGCTTGTCCTTTAGCATGGAGCCATGTCCAAGCGTCCTCCGGGGAGGGGAAGAAATTGATCTTTTCTCCATCCACCACCCAGAGTCAAACAGGGAATTGTAGGGAGTAGGAGAAATTATTTTCGCATGGTAGTTGTTTCGCTCTTGTGAAGGACTCTCGTCTGCGCTGTACTTCCACCATGTAGTCTGGGTCGTCCGTTATTACATTGTTGTACACCTGTATCGGGCCTTGTGTTGTGAAACTTTGGAGTATCAAGTCTCGATCGCGAAAGTTTAGCAAGTGCGCAATTAATGGTCGTGGGGGGGCTCCCAGGCGCGGTGGTCGGCTCGGGATCCAATGTTCGCGTTCCACTGCGCACATGGGTGATACATTGGTCTTTATCACTTTATCCAGGAGCCATTTCACCAAAAATATTTTGGTGTGGTGATTCCGTGCGTTCCAGAAACCCCATGAACCTTATGTTGTTTCTCCTCGAGCGTCACTCCACGCCCTCAGCTTGTCTCTGCAGGTGGATGACCTCTGTCTCCATGTGTTTGTATCTGATCTTGTATCTCCTTTATGTTGGGTAACGTTTCCTTGAGCAGCGATCGTTCATTGCCAGTGACCCGGTCTGTTAGTTTGCGTTGGTCAGCTCTTAGCAGATTTACTTCAGCTACCACAGAGTCTGTTTTCCCTTCCAAGGTGGCTTTTGTATCCAGTACTGCTTGTAGTAGTTTGTCGAATTGTGCTGAGTGCGCTTGGAGTGTTAGATTCATTGGTTTCAGCGCAGATTCTTGTGTTTCCGTTGGTCCAATCGGTGTCTGCTCATCACTTTCAACTGACGGTTGCAGCCTAGACGGCTTTGGCTTGACCATGACTGCTCAGGGTGATTGGTTTGCGGTCCACCAGTCCGTCCAACAATTGATCTCTCCAGCCGCGGACTGAAGTCACCGCCGCAGTAGTGCTGAGTGTGGACCTCCTCGCTCCAATATCATATGTATGGTTATAATTGTTGATAGTAAGGAGTAGCAGCTCGTTTCCTAGCTGTATTTGGCACTGTGTGCACGTTATGTTCTACATCTTAGTTGTCATACTTCATGATTGAGAAGCATTGGGAAAGTAGCTCCGTGGGCCCACTGTTCATAGCAGCGTTCATTCAGGTTGGTTTGCTGTGTAGCAATTGAGTGCCTAGTTACTTAGGGAGATGGCGATTACCACAATGGTTATCTCTTGTGTTAGCGGTGGTACTGGGTCCCCTGAACAGCCCACTCGCCTCCGGCTGGGACAGCCGCATAGTTGCAGAGGCCAGCCACCCTTCTTCGTTGCTTGGACGTTGACCAACCCGGCCGGCAAATGGGGAGAGCTCGGGCTTTTCTTTTGAGGCTTGTTTACTCTTCATTCATAGTGTGTCTATCATCCGCATGTAATCATGCAGTGGCCTCCTCTTCCACCCGCCAAAGCCACTGATGCCCCAGGCTCACCTGGGTTCTTCTGTTCGCCGGCTTGTGTCCTCAGTATAGTCGTCTTCTTCCGCAGACCTCTGTGCGGGAGTCCGCACCCCGCCAACTGCCGGACCCAGCCCACGGAGCACTGAGTCACAGCAGCGCCTCCACCCCCGGGGGGGGCCAAAGCCGCAGCGAGTCTAAGTATTTGTGTGGGTGACTAGTGCAGGCCTCCAGTACTCCAGCAACAGGTCCCCCGGCTCGAACCCTGCGATACGTGGAAGAGCTCCACGCCTTATGGGCCTGCAGCACTGTTTTGTCAGCCGGCAGCTCTATTGCGCTTCTTGTTCACACATTGCTCATTGTGTGTTTATTGTCTTTGCCAGTTTCTTACCAGGGCCCCTTGTTTCGCCGCCAGATCGGTCGTCACCCCTGGG
Organism: Pleurodeles waltl; assembly: GCF_031143425.1. Taxonomy (NCBI): domain Eukaryota; kingdom Metazoa; phylum Chordata; class Amphibia; order Caudata; family Salamandridae; genus Pleurodeles; species Pleurodeles waltl. Next base: position 1,172,330,766 of record NC_090439.1, on the reverse strand, counting down.
TCACCAGCATGTGTCCTTGGTATAGTTTCCCTCTTCTGCTGGTCCTCGTGCAGCAGTCCGCGCTCCACCAACCGCCAGGCCCGTCTCTAGGAAGCGCATGTGGGGTCAGGGATGTGGTGAAGCGGTAAGTATTTGGATGCGGAACTGATGCGGCCTCCTGTATTCCGACATCGGGTCCCCCTGGCCGGTCCCATCAACGCACGAGGGACCTCCGCGCCCTATGGGTCTGCTGCGCATTTGCGTCTGTCAGTCACGTGGGCCGTTACCTTCTTACCTTCACCGCCGCTCAGTGGTTTATTCGGCCCGATCTCCGGAGCGCCACCTGGTTCGCTGCTGCAGACCCACCGACCAGACAATCACTGCACTCCCCTCCCCGTTCCGTCAGTTCTGTTGAGGCAGCGGGTGCTAGGGCGGGTCAGGGAGGGAGAAGTTTAGGAGTTTTTTCGGGGCCGTGAGTAGAGCTCTTTAGGAAGCGTCCGGTCTTGCCACCATCTTGGACACGCCCCCTTTTCGATGCAATTGATAATGGAAATTAGGAGGTTTGCTCTCAAAATTAGCTATAACCTGTAGATTTGGTGTTCACTGCACCAAAATCCACATGGCCAAGTCTTTTTTTCAGCTTAGAAATTTCGGTGGGTTTCACCTGCCAAACGTACTGGATAAAATATTTGTTTGCCTGATATTACCGACAAACAGTGGACTGCATGGTTTAGGAATTATGGAAGTAATTGTAATCAAGGCTTCAATTAAGAAACATCGCCCCACACTTAAGTCAGAGTTTGGATAAAAAAGGTTTTTGGTGAACAAAAACCCTGAAGGATCTTCATAGTTTTTATGGTTAAATGGTTCCATTGCATATTTACGACCTTTATCATCCGTACTGATGTGTTTAATCCATGACCTTTATTCAGAGCTAATACCAAGGTATGCGTAGCTGGAAACACACTTCAGCATTTGTTGATTATCCACATGCTTTTGGGTGCTGTTTAATAGAACATTGAAAGCCCTCTGCAGTCTGAGTGTAATATCAATACTTCTGTGTAGGAAGCTGGCCTGGCTTATAGTGGGTAACCTGTGGTACTTACACCCTGTGCCAGGTCCAGTTATCCCTTATTAGTAGAATAGAGGTGTTTGTAGCAGCTTAGGCTGATAGAAGGTAGCTATGGCAAAGCAGCTTAGGCTGAACTAGGAGACATGCAAAGCTCCTACTGTACCACTTATATAATATGCAAAATATCATAAGAAAACACAATACTCAGCATTACTAAAAATAAAGGTACTTTATTTTTATGATAATATGCCACAAGTATCTCAGTGAGTACCCTCAGTAAGAAGGTAAGTAATATACACAAGTTATATGTACACAAACCCAAAACAGGTAAGTAAGAGTCAGAAAAGTAATGCAAACAGTGTAGAATTACAATAGGTTGCAATAGGCAAACATAGGTCTAGGGGCAACACAAACCATACTCCAAAAATGGAATGCGAATCACGAATGTACCCCAGACCTATGGGAGCTTGTAGAGGGTCACTGGGACTGTAAGAAAACAGTCAGGGTGTCCAACATACCCCACCCCAAGACCCTGAAAAGTAGGAGTAAAGTACACCTACCACCCCAAAAGAACACAATAGTCGTGATAGGAGGATTCTGCAAGAACCACAAACGCCAGCAAAGCACTGAAGATGGATTCCTGGACCTGCAAGGCAAGGGGACCAAGTCCAAGAGTAGCAATAGTGTCCGGGGGGGCAGGAGCCCAGAAAACCCAGAATGAAGGTGGAAGGAAGCTGCCTCCGGATGGAAGAAGCTTGAAATTATGCAACAACGAAGAGGACTAGGAACTTCTCCCTTGGATGAAAGATGTCCCACGTCGTGCTGAAGGTTGCAGAAGTGTTCCCATGCAGAAATACAGCAAACAAGCCTTGCTAGCTGCAAGGGTCGTGGTAGAGGCTTTTGCGTGCTGCTGGGGACCAGGAAGGACCAGGATGCCGCCCCTTGGAGGAGGAGACAGAGGGGGCGCTCAGCAACTCAGACAGCCCCCACAGAAGCAGGCAGCACCCGCAGAAATACCCGAACAGGCAGTTAGAAAATTTGTGAACCGGAGCTGGCTCAGAGTCACAAAGGAGGGTCCCACGACGCCGGAGGTCAACTCAGAGGGTTGAGCACTGCAGGATAGAGGGCTGGGGACCCAGGCTAGGCTGTGCACAAAGGAAATCCTGGAAGAATGCACAGAAGCTGGAGCAGCTGCAAATCACGCAGTACACAGGTTTGCAGTCTAGCGTGGGGAGGCAAGGACTTATCTCCACCAAACTTGGACTGAAGGATCACTGGACTGTGGGAGTCACTTGGCTAGAGTTCCTGTGTTCCAGGGACCACGCTCGTCAGGATGAGAAGGGACCCAGAGGACTGGTAATGCAGTCTTTTGGTGCCTGCGTTAGCAGGGGGAAGATTCCGTCGACCCACGGGAGATTTCTTCTTGGCTTCCAGTGCAGGGTGAAGGCAGATGACTCCCAGAGCATGCACCACTAGGAAACCGTCGAGAAAGCCGGCAGGATGAGGCGCTACAATGTTGCTGGTAGTCGTCTTGCTACTTTGTTGCGGTTTTGCAGGTGTCCTGGAGCAGTTAGCGGTCGATCCTTTGCAGAAGTCAAAGAGGGAAGTGCAGAGGAACTCTGGTGAGCTCTTGCATTCGTTATCTGAAGAATTCCCTAGAGGAGAGACCCTGAATAGCCAGAAAAGAAGGTTTGGCTACCAAGAAAGGAGGATTGGCTACCAAGAAATGTAAAAGCCTATCAGAGGGGGTCTCTGACATCACCTGCTGACACTGGACACTCAGAGCAGTCCAGTGTGCCCCCAACACCTCTGTTTCCAAGATGGCAATGGGACACACTGGAGGAGCTCTGGGCACCTCCACTGGGAGGTACTGGTCAGGGGAGGGGTCACTCCCCTTTCCTTTGCCCAGTTTCGCGCCAGAGCAGGGCTGGGGGATCCCTGAACCGGTGTAGACTTGCTTATGCAGAGATGGGCACCAACTGGGCCCATCAAAGCATTACAGAGGCTGGGGGAGGCTACTCCTCACCAGCCCTTCACACCTATTTCCAAAGGGAGAGGGTGTAACACCCTCTCTCAGAGGAAATCCTTTGTTCTGCCTTCCTGGGCCAGGGCTGCCTGGACCCCAGGAGGGCAGAATCCTGTCTGAGGGATTGGCAGCAGCTGCAGTGGAAACCCCGGAAAGGCAGTTTGGCAGCACCCAGGTTCTGCGCTAGAGACCCGGGGGATCATGGAATTGTCCCCACAACTCCAGAATGGTATTGGGGTGACCATTCCATGATCTTAGACATGTTATAAGGCCATTGTGACGCTATACATAGGTAGTGACCTATGTATAGTGCACACATGTAATGGTGTCCCTGCACTCACAAAGTCCGGGGAATTTGCCCTGAACGATGTGGGGGCACCTTAAGCAACTTGGCACCCAACCTTTACCAGGTAAAGGTTAGACATATAGGTGACTTATAAGTTACTTAAGTGCAGTGTAAAATGGCTGTGAAATAACGTGGACGTTATTTCACCCAGGCTGCAGTGGCAGGCCTGTGTAAGAATTGTCAGAGCTCCCTATGGGTGGCAAAAGAAATGCTGCAGCCCATAGGGATCTCCTGGAACCCCAATACCCTGGGTACCTAAATACCATATACAAGGGAATTATATGGGTGTGCCAGTGTGCCAATGAGAATTGGTAAATTTATTCACTAGCCTTCAGTGACAAATTTAGAAAGCAGAGCGAGCATAAACACTGAGGTTCTGGTTAGTAGGGCCTCAGTGATAGAGTTAGGCACCACACAGGGAACACATACAGGGCACATACTATGAGCACTGGGGTCCTACCTAGCAGGATTCCAGTGACACAGGGGCTAAAACATACATACATACTGTGAAAATGGGGTTAACATGCCAGGCAAATGGTACTTTCCTACACTCTGCAAGTGAGGGGATTATACTACTTTTATAAGATAGTGGGTCTTGAGACCTATATTGTGGCTCTGTCCATGTGAAGCAGGTTCATTACTGAGCTGTATTGCATTGGAGAGAAAAGTTCCTTTCTTAGGAAGGAATGGCTTGTTATAATAAATTAATTTATAATGTTTCCTAAATGAGACAGTTCGACCCTTTAGCCACCTACAGGTATTTTCCAGCAGGTTAAACAGCTTTTAGTTTCGAGTTCGACTTCTTTGTGATCTGGATAATGAACTTACTTGCTTGTGTATATGATGAGAGGAGATGACACCCGTGTAGCAAATATCCCCACTTCCTCTTGCTCTCACTATTGAACCTAAGCCTGACTATTACAAGAAACATAAAGAAATGTTTGTGTCATAAGTGGGCAACTGCAGTTAGAAGCCCTCCTTAGTTCCTGCACCAAAGCTTGGCTACGGGTTTGTCAGTGGTGGTAAGTAGTGTCCTATAAAATAGATTTCCCCCTGACCTGCCCAGGATAAAGGTGAATTCCTAATGTGAGGCATTGGTGGCTATGGAATGACGCCAATCCCCATTTCCAGTTTGCCAAAAAAAGTGCTGAGTTTTGGGATAATATAAGATTGTGACAATTGTTTGATCTACAGCCTGGATACCCAGTTTCTCAGGCAAGTGTGTCCTTCTTCTGGCTAGGGTCTCCCAGATTGCTTTACTTGGGGTCCGGTTGCAAGGGTAGAGGTCTTTGGCTTGCCAGATTGCTTGTGTTATGTGATGTGCCCAGTTCTGTAGCTCTTCGAGCAGTGTGGTAATATAGGCCAAGTGTTGGTGTCTGTACATCCACCTGGAATAAATAATGACGAGGACCTTCACTTGTGCCATTCTTCCTTAGGAAAGAAAAAATACGTCTTTCCAATACCTCTTCTTTTCTTGGGGAGAATGCACATGCTCTGCTCTCCTGCTGTAGCAAGCATATAGCATCATCTTCCCCTTTAATGAAGCCAGCACAGGTTTAGTGAGATTTGCATTCTTAGATGTTCTTTGGTTTCCATTTTTTAGTCGCTACCCGTACATCGGTCCTTGACGCTTCCCTTCACCTGGAGCCATGTCCAGAGGGCTGGATGTATTCCAGAAGGACTTGCTTCTTCTTCTCTGATGTTGCAAAGCCCTGGGCTGTCTGCAAGGCTGACTGCTTGTCACACAAGGCTTCCCTTGCTGTCATCTCCAATGAAGAGACCCTGGTGAGTATGCAGTGCAAGATTATCAAAATGTTTTTATCTTCATGTTGACAGAATTTCTTTTAGCAACCGTTTTTCCACTCAGGAGTGTGTTCTCTTCAGACCTCTTGAGTACCTGATACTCAGGTCTTCTCTTCTGTATCCACTTCTTTGCTTGTTGTCTTCTCACTCACCCTGCCAGCTTGATCAATTCTACTAATTTCCCTCCACTCTCTCCCCTGACTTCTTGTTTGTATGTCTTCCCACCCACCTACATGAGATTCCTTGGCGTGCCTGTCTAGTTAGTTTGTTCACAAACCCTGTGCCATTTAGGGTACTGGTCTCCCAGTCTGGTTGTACATAACTCTATTGCAAATTAGGTTTTTGCTAATGTGCCTTTTGGAGTGTCTCACACAAATTAGGATTTATGTGGTGTGGCTGGCCCAAGTCTCATTGCAGTACATGCAGCAGTCAGAACATCAAGAATAGCTGCTGTAGAATGTGAACTTCCCAGGAGGTTGTCAGGAATTCAACCTTGACCACCCCAAGATGGCCAAAAGCCTCACGATCCTTGAGGGAGGCCAGATGCTTAGTGTTACACATCTCAGGGGAGGAAGCCTGGCCCAGCATCAGAAGACGTGGCTGGCGTTGGCAGCCGGGGTGACCAAGAGAGATATAGCAAGAGCCGTTGGAGTGTTTAGGCCAACAGACATTCATGCCTGGGAAGAACGCATGGATTGGTGTCACCATGCGGAACAGAGTATTTATCAGAGCCGTGGATGCACCTGAAAATTTTACAAGATATGGCCCCAGTGGAGTGCATATATGAGCTCGTGAAGGGACACTAGATGGTAGACGAAAGGGATGGGTCGGGTCGAGCGTGAGGATGCATGTGGGGCATTGTTGAGGACTATCAGCTATTGATGGGCTTAGATTCATACGGGGTTCCCTTTCTATGATGAGACTTGTATAATTACAAGATGTTGACTATGTCTTCTGCTTATGGTACAAAATCTGTGTATGAAATTGCTTTCAATGTATTAAGCTAAGCAACGGTTTAATAAAAAAAAAAAATGTTCAAAAGCCAGGTAATGGTTGACTGATGTGTAATCATTGAAGGCCAACCCACCCATTGGGTTTATGGCCAGGTACCACTAGAGACTGCACTGTCTTCCATGTGCACTCAGAGCCAACCTCACGTGCCAGAGGGCGAAGGACTTCATATCCTGAGAGTGGTGAGGATGTTCATCTCTACATGTATAAACTACACGTGCATCCTCAGCCATCCGGGATGCAGCATAATTACAGACAACCCCAGCACTCATGGTCACCTTAGCACTTTGCAGTAGTTAACAGAATGAGCAGTCAGAGGGATCACCGAAGACACAGATTTTCCCAAAATTGAGGCAGTAACTGAGGTGAGGAGGGTGGGTTCAGTGATTTAGAGATGAGGCAGATATTAGACACAGATAATAGACAATCTTGGCATTTGAACATAAGCACCAATTCTTATGGTCACTAGGCGAGCAACAATGTTTTAATTTCCAAAAGGAAGGGAAAAAATTGAAACAATTGAGGCTTATCAAGAGCAATTTTTTTTTGATAAATTTGGAGGTGATGTTAATGTTGCGTTGTGGAAGAAGAGCACAATGTATATATTCAATAGGGTTCAAATAGAATTTTATACTACCATTTGTGTTTTCTCCCCAAAGATACTTTCATTTTTTGGCACATTACAACAGTTAGTGAGACCTAAATGAAATAACCCTTTTAATGGGTTCTGCGATTTACTGGTGAATTGTTAATTTTTTCCAGCATTTTTTTTGTAAATTTTTGTTAGAGATTTTATCCATGTAGGGAGCAGCCAGTGACAATTGTTCACAATTCTATTTTTTTTTTTTTCAATATGCTTCAAGTCACCCTGTCGTTGCCCCTATGGTCCTCTTTTTGAGTGATGGCGTTCCACCACCACCTAAAATCCCCAATGTCTCTGGGCCAGGAGTTGTCAGGTCTCAAAACGTGGATCTGATAATTAACAAGCACAGAGAGGCACTGGGTCTGTCTTTAATTGTGCAGGGCTGTGGGCAGCTCAAAAGTGCCCCACTATTCGAATCACTTGCAAGTTGCATGGGGTGAGTAGAAATTGCTATCCCCCATATATAATGAAAGACACCCTGACCCCCTTCCACCCACATCTCTATGCCATCCACTGGTCCATTTCCGGACATTTTCTGCCTTTACATAGCAATTGGAAAATATAATCATTCAATCAATCAGAACATTTATAAAGCGCGCTACTCACCCGTGAGGGTCTCAAGGCGCTGGGGGAGGGGGGTTACTGCTGCTCGAAGAGCCAGGTTTTGAGCTGCCTCCGGAATGCGAGGTGGTCCTGGGTGGTCCTGAGGTTGGCGGGGAGGGAGTTCCATGTCTTGGCCTCTAGGTAGGAGAAGGATTTCCCACCTGCCGTAGTGCAGCGGATGCGATGGACGGAGGCGAGTGCGAGGTTGGCGGAGCGAAGTTGACGAGTGGGTGTGTAGAAACTGAGGCGACGGTTGAGGTATTCGGTTCCCTTGTTGTGGAGGGCTTTGTGTGCGTGGGTGAGGAGCCGGAAGGTGATGCTTTTGTTGACGGGAAGCCAGTGCAGGTGTCTCAGGTGGGCGGAGATGTGGCTGTTGCGGGGTATGTCGAGGATGAGGCGGGCGGAGGCGTTTTGTATTCGCTGAAGACGTTTTTGGAGTTTTGTGGTGGTTCCTGCGTATAGGGTGTTTCCGTAGTCCAGGTATAGGGTGTTTCCGTAGTCCAGGCGGCTTGTGACGAGGGCGTGGGTCACAGTTTTTCTGGTGTCGGCGGGGATCCAGCGGAAGATCTTTCGGAGCATGCGGAGAGTGAGGAAGCAGGAAGATGATACAGCGTTGACTTGTTTGGTTATGGTGAGGAGTGGGTCCAGGATGAATCCGAGGTTGCATGCGTGGTCTGAGGGGGTTGGTGCGGTGCCAATGGCCGTGGGCCACCAAGAGTTGTCCCAGGCGGACGGGGTGTTTCCGAGGATGAGGACGTCCGTTTTGTCTGAGTTCAGTTTCAGACGGCTGAGTTTCATCCATTCTTTGACGTCTTTCATTCCATCTTGCAGGTTGGTCTTGGCGCTGGTGGGGTCCTTGGTGAGGGAAAGTATCAGCTGAGTGTCGTCGGCGTAGGAGGTGATGTTGATGTTGTGTTTGCGTACGATGTCGGCGAGGGGGCTCATGTAGACATTGAAGAGAGTCGGGCTGAGCGAGGAGCCTTGTGGGACGCCGCAGATGATCTCGGTGGGGTCTGAGCGGAACGGAGGGAGGTAGACTCTATGGGAGCGGTTAGAGAGGAAAGAAGTGATCCAGTCCAGGGCCTGTCCTTGGATACCGGTGGAGCGGAGGCAGGATATTAGGGTTCGGTGGCAGACGGTGTCGAAGGCAGCCGAGAGGTCGAGGAGGATGAGGGCGACTGTTTCTCCGTTGTCCATCAGAGTCCTGATGTCATCTGTGACTGTGATGAGGGCGGTTTCAGTGCTGTGGTTGGCTCAGAATCCGGACTGGGAGGGGTCGAGTAGGTTGTTGTCTTCAAGGAAATTGGTCAGTTGCTTGTTGACGGTCTTCTCAATGACTTTGGCAGGGAAGGGGAGGAGCGAGATGGGGCGGAAGTTCTTCAGGTCGCTGGGGTCCGCCGTAGGTTTCTTAAGGAGGGCGTTGACTTCCGCGTGTTTCCAGCTCTCGGTGAAGGTGGCAGAAGCAAACGAGCTGTTGATGATGGTCTGGAGATGGGGGGCGATGATGTCGTCGGCTTTGTTGAAGATGAAGTGGGGGTAGGGGTCCGAGGGGGCACCGGAGTGGATGGTGTTCATGGTAGCTTTGGTCTCCTCCGAGGAGGATGTAGTCCGGCGAGGCTAGGGCGTGCGGGGAGATGAAGTCAGCGATGGATTCACTGAAGAGGGCGCGTGGTCCAGGGGGTCTGTAGATGAGAGTTCTTCTGAGGGTGGTCCTGGGGTTGGTGTGGCTCTGGAAGTGCATGTGTTCGGCGGCGAGGGAGGTGTCTTCGGTGGAAGTGGTGACATTGATGGAGTCCTTCAATACGATGGCGATTCCTCCTCCGACTTGGTTGGTGCGGTCTCTCCTGGTGATCTTGTAGCCATCGGGGATGGCTATGGCGATGTCAGGGGCCGAAGAGGCGTTCATCCAGGTCTCAGTGATGAAGGCGACGTCCGGTGCGGTGGAGTCCAGGAGGTCCCATAGTTCAATGGCGTGCTTGTGGATGGAGCGTGCGTTGATGAGGATGCTTTTGAGATGGTTATTGGCGCGTGGGCTGGCGGACGGGGTGCAGTCGCGGTGGAAGGTATGTTTGCAGGTAAGGCATGCGAAGGGTCCATGAGTGCGTTTCGGGTTGGCTTGGAAGCAGGTTCTAGAGCGTCCCGGGTTGAGTGCGTGGAGGGAGGTGGGGTCGTAGCGGTGCTGCGGGGTTTGGGTGTGCTGGGGGCCAGGGGTCGTGGCGCTGGGCGCGGTCCAGGCGCGTACGGGCACAGACGGGCTTACCTTTGCCACGCCTTCAGCCCGCCAGCGGTGCGCCAGCGGTGCGCCCGCTGCGCGCGGCCACCATAAGAGGGAGGAGGGGGGGGAGGAGGGGTCAGCTGGGGGCTGGAGGCGGGAGGGGTGGTGACGAATGGGAGCAGGGGGGGCGGGCCCAGCGGGTGGTGGCGGCGGGAAAGCAGAGGGCGGGGGGGTCAGATAGAGGGGAAGGGAAAGAAGATAGGGAAGGGAGGAGATGGATTACAGAGGAGGAGAGGAGTCGGAAGAGAGGAATAGGAGAAGAGAAGAACCCAGAAGAAGAGGAGAAAAGAGTACAGAAGAAGAAGAGAAGACCACAGAAGAAGAGGAGAGAAGAGTACAGAAGAAGAAGAGAAGACCACAGAAGAAGAAAAGAACACAAAGGATGGGGTGCAGAGGAGGAGAAGAACACAGAAGAAGAAAGGAACACGCAGGATGGGGTGCAGAGGAGGAGAAGAACACAGAAGAAGAAAGGAGCACGCAGGATGGGGTGCAGAGTAGGAGAAGAACACAGATGAAGAAAAGAACACGAAGTATGGGGTGCAGAAGAAGAGAAGAACACAGATGAAGAAAGGAACACGCAGGATGGGGTGCAGAGGAGGAGAAGAACACAGAGGAAGAGCAGAGCAGGAAGAAAAAGCGGTGAGGAAGAAGAGAAAAGAAGAGAAGACCACAGAGTTAGAGCAGAGCAGGAAGAACATGCGGTGAGGAAGAGGAGCGGGACACAGAGGAAGAGCAGAACACGAGGAGAGTGCGGTGAGGAGGTTTAGAGAAGGACACAGGAGACGAGCAGAACACGCAGCAAGAGGGCTGCAGAAGAGGAGCAGAAAATGGAGGAAGATGGCTACCAGAGGGAGGAGCAGAGAGCGAAGGGAAATGGACAGAGAGAGGACAGCAGAGGTGCGAAGAAAAGTTGGAGGAGAGAGCAGAAGACAGAAGTTCAGAAACAGAGGTGAGTAAACGAGGGGCTGGGCGGGGGGAGTACTTACGGTTTTGCTGGTTTTGCTGGGAGGTGGCAGGAGCCTGGGCAGGTGGAGCTGCAGCGGCAGGGGAAGCAACCTACCCTAGGGTCAAGGGTCATATAAGCAGTTTTCTAGTTGGAATTAGGGAAACCCATATAATAGGAGGCCGGTATCCCCAAGTGCATGTAGATATTCCCCATTCATTTGTGAAAACTCGTAATCTGTCAATTTTGGTGCTGGAATAATAGCTGAAATCAGGACTTCCAGCTCTCCAATATCAGTGGCAAATTAGTATTGATTTTCCAAGTGTTTTTGGATAACAGTACAGGGGGGTAACAAAGAATAGGGTTCTTGTGATCGTTTGTGAACCGGTTAGTAATCTACCTGAAAGTCCAATCTGGGACGTCTGCTAGCGGGGCAGTGCAATCAGTCCGTGGGAAGTGGTTTATGACTCGGAATGTTGCGGAGGTACCTCGCCACTGGGCTGGTGAAGCGGTGCATCTTCAAGTACTTCCAGAGGTAGAGGAAATCCTCATCAGGTATCAGCTGGAGAGAAAGGGCTCCCCACAAGGAGCACCCGAGAGTGTGCAGAGCACTACCAACAGATTTGTCATACTAGAAGGTTAAGGTGTGATGACTGAAAGCCTGTAGATCAGTGGTTCCCAACCTGTGGTCCGCGAAGCCTTCTCAAGGGGTCCGTGACTGCTTAGAAAATTAAAAAATATTAACAGATTATGTCCCCAACTTTCCGTAATGATTCAGCAGGGGGTACCGGATTCCAATAATGATTCCGTGAGGGTCCCCTGGTTTCAGTAATGATAACGTGGGGGGCCACAGAAGTCTAAAGGTTGGGAACCACTGCTGTAGATGAATGATGGGGAAGACGTAGCTCATTAAAGCTGTCCCAACAAACAGCCATACAGTGCCATGTGGATGAGATAAAGAGCTTCAAAGTGCAATGTTACTTATTTCAGGAGCCATTGGTGGGATTTTAGTGGGGATGTGACCTGGTTGTGGCCTCTCATATTGAGGAGACATCCGCAGGATTGGTTTTGTTTGTGATTTGTTTTCAGAAGCCCTATGTAGATACCGTTACGAGAACCGAGATGGGATATTAGTACAGAGAGTAACAGCTGTGAGTAGGGACAGTGTTTATCTTACTTAAGGGCACCAGCAGAGAACCAGAGACAATCTAAATGCCGGCGTCTTCCAACGTGTAGTTACCTCAACCAGGAAGCAGTGCACCTTGAGATGTAGGGCCTAACTTTGATCTTGTCCCATCCGCCATATTGCAAGTGCATTATATCCTTTAATATGTAATATGGCGAAAGGGATAGCTGTCACATTTGTGACTGAGTAACCCATCTGCCAAACTCTAAATCAGTTCCTTGGTCCCTCCTTTCAATGGCAGGAAGATGTCACTTATTTTCCTGGCCTGAGACAGTTTCTTGGACCACCTAATGCTGACCTAACCGTGTCCTCGTGGTTCTGAATATGGTGCCTTTAAATTCCTACTTAACTTGGTGCCTTAGACAAACGCAGAAAACCTCAGAATCGACTCATCAAAATATTAACTTGAAACTGGTAAAACTAAAAATATAGATTTTGTTGGCTGTCAAGTGTTTGGTCAGAATTATTTATTACTTTCTTTTTTTTATTTTGTTTAGAATTTCATATTAAGCCGCATAGATACTCACACCTTTTGGATTGGACTTCACAAGAGGGGAGAAGCACTTACCTGGCTGAACGGAGAAAGCTACACAGGGAGTTTGTAAGTTGTTTTTTTTATGTGGGGAAAAAGTAGCCACAGTTGAAAGATTTGTTTTGGATATATCTTTATTACTTTTAAATACACAATTGCAGGTGCATTTCGGAGGTATGAATACATTGCATCTTCTACAGTTTACAGCTAGCATTGAGTGTGTTGGGCTCTGCTGCAGCTTAGTTCAGCAGTGTCTCAGAGCTTGGTCATCACCTCTGTTGGCACAAGTCTCTTTCGTGTGGTCACGTTTGTCTGTGTTTGCAGCCGTTTCAGTCAGTAGAATCGAACACTCCTATAGTCTGAACCACTTAAAGATGAGTATCAGCAACATTACAGCTCATATCTTAAGTTTACCCGGTGTCATGTTTATTGTTGGTCTTTGCAGTTCTGCCTAGTTTGCTACTCGAGTGGTCCAGGGCATCTCCAGCCAGGTGTATGTCAAATGAGCCCAGGGTGAAGGAGGGGTTGTTTCCATCTCCCAGCCAATCCAAACCTTCTCCATCTGTCTCCCCGCTGCCCCACCCCATCATTACTGAGGGTCCCCATCAAACCCTGCAGGGGAGCAAGGAGCTAGCTATTCCACTTTGAACGGTATGTTGCTAATCTAGCTCTCAGAAGCTGGCGGCCCCCTCCACCCCACAGGTCTGCTAATGGTTGTCTGCTGAGCCATCAGCAGTCCCCTGCGTGGAGCACCTCTCCGTCAGCCACCGCCCAGGTTCTCACCTCGGCTCACCATCTGCTATGAGGTGGGTCCTGGGGGGACTTCCAGTGATGAGCATTATCTCTGTGCACTATTCCCAGAGCAAAATCTAGGAATCTGTTCCCCACCTTTTGTGGAGGCCACTTTTTAATTAACCCAAGGAGGCAGACCTCCGCTGTGTGCAATCGCTCATAGTTGAGAGTGCACTTTAAATCTGTCGCGCCTTGCAACCAAAAATGTGCAATGAATGGGCAATTCCAAACCATGTGTAGGAAATCTGCATCAGCTTAGGCACCTCTAGGGCCGCTCAGGTCATTAGTCTGCAGCATAAGATTGAGTCTGTGAGGAGTGAAGTATGTGCATTGGGTATAGTTAAACTGTGTATGTTTGGATCCAGTGTTGTGTGTGGAGGAGTATATTGCAATGGTCACACCCATTCCTTGCAGCAACACCTGCCTATATTGGCCTCCCATCTAGTCGTGAGGCACAGTAAGTCGGTCGTTCGCATGGAAATGATTAGGAAGTATCGTGAAGAAGTGACACTGTGTTTCAAAAAAAAGCAGGAGGAGATTATCACAGCAAGGAAAGCCCAGAAGCTCCAGCAGGATAAAATAGATCATGAAATGGGTCCGATTTTTATCTTCTCGAAGTGTCTTAACAGGATGAAAAGGCAGAAGGTAACAGCAGCAATGGAGTCGAACAGGATGATACATTAAGTGGAGCAGCATCTGCATCAATGTCAGACTTGAGTTCGGCCATATAAAGTGAAAGCTGCTCGAAGATGGCAGAATTAATGCGGGACGAGCTAATATGGCAACAAAATTGTCTGTCATAGAAGAATTGGATTTTTTATGGCAGGACCCCCGCCAAACCTTGTGACCAAGGGGACAAAATTACAAAACGGACAAAGGAGAAATAAGAGATGGAGATAGCGCAAGAAAGGCAATGGGAGGAACAATATTAAAAAGAAAACCAAAATGACTCTTAGTCCAGATCAAATCCAAGGTGGATTGCAAATTTCTGATCTGCGCTATGTGCAGGATCTGGGTGGACCAAGAACCAACGTCCACACAGCAAACAGTTGAGCATCTATCGCTGAATGTTTACGATCAAGCAGAAACACCTTTTAAACCCAGATCTACATTTGTACCAATTTCTCTGCGCAATGGTGTTGACCCTCAAAGAGAGGGTGGTGGAAGATGTTAAAACATTAAATCATTGTACTCGGAGAATGCACAGGAAATACAACTATCCAAAAAGTGAGAAATCAAAATTTAATGAAAAAATTGGAATCGCCCAATCATGTAGTGATTCATAAATCTGATGAGGGTGGTAACATTGTGCTATGGCCACTTGCTGATTCGATGGAAGAGGCATATGAACCATTGAACGACAAACCATGCTATATGAGATGTACCGTATAGCATGAAGGGATACCAATCCCAATTATGAAGTCCAGCTTTTAACACAGAAAAATGAAGGATTGCCGACCCAAGATGAGTAGTCATTATTATGTAATGACTTTCCGCAATTACCTTCTATGTATTTGATACACAAGATCCATAAGAATATATTGCCGCCACCGGGCAGGCCAACAATTTCGGCAAGGGACAGTATATTTGAGAACACTTCAAAATATGTTTGCAAGAATATGTCCGTACTTTACCATCTTTTGTGCAGGATACTGGAGATTTCCTGAATAGGATTTATGATTTTGCGTGGCATAATGCATATCTGTTAATGACACTTGCCATGGCTTCTTTGTATGGAAGCATAAATCATCATTCTAGCCTAGGGGCAGTAGAGTATTAAGTGAGGGGCAGACCGCTGAAATTATACAATTGTAGTGGATGTTACCAATGATTAAGTGGAGCCTTGAAAATAGTTTATTTCATTTCATCAAAGAGCTATTTCAGCATGGCACGGCAATAGGCACCTGCTTCTCCCCCAGCTGTGCTTGTTTACGCGGGCGCGGCCGGAGAGGCCGAGATTCCCCCCACGTCCGCCCAGCCGCCCGCAGGTCTGAGCTGAGGCGGCGGGGCAGGAGGAAGACGTGAGGACCGCCGACGTAGCTAGGGCCCCTTCCCCCCGCGGCCCCCTCTGGCGGAGAGCAGGCACTGGGGGCGCGCGGGGTCGGGACCCGGCTGAGAACCGAGTGGAGCCCCGGGAGGGCGAAGACGAGACTAGAGGACTTGGGAGAGGGGGGGGGGACGGCGACTGGTGACACCCCCCCCTCCCGCCGCAGCTACAACAAGGGAGGGTCCCGGCGGCCCGGTTCCGGCCCTCCCTCGAGCCTCGCCCGGACGGGGCTCAGGTTGACCCATAGCAGGAGCTGGGAGCAGGCTGGGAGCCGAGAGGTGGAGGAAAGCTCCCCGGAGCGGTCTCAAATCTTGAAATGGGGGGCCCACTTGAGGCGGAGTGGGACCTGCTGTTGGAGTACCGGACCCTGGGGGTGCAGTGACCGTGAGAGGACCCCTCCCACCTCAATGGAGGGAGCGAGGAGGGGAACTGGCGGAGAGAAACCGACGACCCGGCCCCTTGCGGAGCCGACAAATGACGCCCCCACAGGGCCCGAGAGAGAGTAAAAGATACTAGAAGAAACCCCTGAGACAGTGCCCTCCTGCCGTCCTTGCGCGGAACGACACGTTGGAATCTTCCTTGGTCCAAAGCACTTGATAGTACACTGAAACCTCGGGCTTGAAAACGCAATAAAGGGGGTGTGAAGTGCCTAACCCCCCCCTTCCCAGGTGCCGCGATGGGAAAAGACAAAACGAGCAAGCAGCCTCCGCCCTCCCAACAAAAAATCGATCAGTTCACGACTGCGACAGGCCAACGGGGAGGGGGAGACACGGCTAGCGGAGGACCAGCCCCGGATGGAGTGAGTGCCATTCTCCAAGCTATTCAATCATCGCAGATGGCCGTAGAGACTAAAATCGGAGAGGTGTGAGTTGATATGGGCTTCATCAGACAAGACCTGAGAAATGCAGTGAACCGAATTACTGAAGTGGAGTCCCGAGTCTCGCAGAACGAAAACGATGTATCTGACCTTAAAACTAAAGTGGCCCAACTACAAACCCGAACCAGCGAGCTTCACCGCCGTGCAGAGGACGCGGAAAATCGGGCAAGGCGCAATAACCTGCGATTCATAGGTTTCCCAGAAGGCATAGAGGATGACAAGGCCGCCGAATTCCTAGAGAACTGGATCAAAACTTGGATGCCGGACCAGTCCCTCTCACCCTTGTTTGCTGTTGAACGAGCCCATAGGGCGCTCGCCCCTCGCCCCCCTCCGGGCAGCCCGAGACGTCCGATGATCGCTCGATTCCTTAACTTCAAAGACACAGACAATATCCTCAGGGAAGCGAGGCGGCTGGAAGATCTTCAATGGGAAAACCACAAAATCCTAATTTTTCCGGACTACACCAGAGAGGTCCAAACCCGCCGCAGGTCATACGAGCGTGTTATACAAAAACTCAGGGCAATGCAACTCTCATACATGCTCCTTTTTCCTGCACGCCTCAAAGTTCTCATGGCTGGGAAAGCTTACTTTTTTGAATCACCAGAGGAGGCATGGGATTGGCTGACGGAGGAGGGCATCGGAGCCCGAAGGGGTCCCCCTAAAACTACTGGGAAAACCCTGCGTATCGAACCCTCCTCATCGGAGGGACCCCGGAGGAGCCGGCGGCGCACCGGATCCCGGAGAGGCAGGCGGAAAGACTCGAACACTCCTGCAGATGATGAGACGACCCAGGACCCTAATCCTCAGACCGAGATTACCACTGATGCCCTCCCGGGGCCTCGCACACCACCCCAGACAGCGGTGAACGACTGCTTGAGTCAATCTCCGGTACTCGCCTGACAAGATATATGTGGTCCCTTTGCTGGACGCGAGGGGAGATTGGCCACGCTTGGTTTGCCTGAGCAGTCCACAGTGGGCTGTCAGTGATGGCACCGGAGACTTCCAGATGTATGACGTTGGGTGCTCGATTTGTGACCATTAATTGCAACTGATCCGAATGAAAGGAGGGGTCCACCACTCCACCCCAATGACAGCTCTACTGGCTGTCTGGTTTTGGTTGGGTATTTGGGCGACAGATGCTTCCGGGGTGGGAGTATGGGGAGGGGGGGGTTGGGGGGGGGGGGGAGTTTGAATTAGGTTTAAAGGGCGACAAGTTAGTTAGCCTGGTTTGTAATTTTAAGGCTTCGGCGACATGTTTGAAATGGTCATCCCTGGTCTCGCACCCACACACCCAATCTTGTATAATACCTGCACACCTCACGCTTGGCCCTCAATGACCCAGGTTCTCTCCTGGAATGTAAACGGCCTATTAGACAAGATCAAAAGGTCAGCAGTATTTAACACTCTCCGCAGATACTCCCCCCTCAGTAGTCTTCCTGCAAGAGACCCATCTCCTTGGATCCAGGTGCCCTATGCTTGCACGAGGAGGGTATGACAGGGGACAGGGGACTAGGCTCTTTGTCTTGCTCGACGTCCCCTCTCTCTTCAGGTCCAATTTGCGACCTCCTGGTCCCTCCTGGGCCCCAGCAGCGTCCAAAAACGCCAAACGCACGATTTGCGTGTAGCAAGGCTTGTTGGCGTCCTTCCGGCGGGAAAACACTTCTGCACGACTCTCCAAGGCGAGAGGGATCCGTCCACCAAAGGGGAAGTCTCTAGCCCTTTTCGTTCCTGCAGAAACCTCAGCTTCTTCTGTCCAGTCGAAGCTTCTTTGCACCCGCAGCTGGCATTTCCTGGGCATCTGCCCATCTCCGACTTGCTCGTGACTTTTGGACTTGGTCCCCTTGTTCCACAAGTACCCTAGATTGGAAATCCACAGTTGTTGCATTGCTGGTTTGTGTCTTTCCTGCATTATTCCTCTAACCCGACTATTTTGTCCTTAGGGGAACTTTAGTGCACTTTGCACTCACTTTTCAGGGTCTTGGGGAGGGTTATTTTTCTAACTCTCACTATTTTCTAATAGTCCCAGCGACCCTCTACAACGTCACATAGGTTTGGGGTCCATTCGTGGTTCGCATTCCACTTTTGGAGTATATGGTTTGTGTTGCCCCTATCCCTATGTTTCCCCATTGCATCCTATTGTAACTATACATTGTTTGCACTGTTTTCTAAGACTATACTGCATATTTTTGCTATTGTGTATATATATCTTGTGTATATTTCCTATCCTCTCACTGAGGGTACACTCTAAGATACTTTGGCATATTGTCATAAAAATAAAGTACCTTTATTTTTAGTATAACTGTGTATTGTGTTTTCTTATGATATTGTGCATATGACACTAAGTGGTACTGTAGTAGCTTCACACGTCTCCTAGTTCAGCCTAAGCTGCTCTGCTAAGCTACCATTATCTATCAGCCTAAGCTGCTAGACACCCTATACACTAATAAGGGATAACTGGGCCTGGTGCAAGGTGCAAGTACCCCTTGGTACTCACTACAAGCCAGTCCAGCCTCCTACATTGGTTGTGCAGTGGTGGGATAAGTGCTTGAGACTACTTACCACTCTTGTCATTGTACTTTTCATAAGAGAAAAATATACAAAACAAGGTCAGTGTATATACACATAGCCAAAAAGTTTTGCATTTCCTCTTTTCACTCTTTTCTAAGTGCTGAAAAGTACTTCTAAACTTTCAGAAAGTTCTTAAAAGTTTAAAAAGTTTTTTTCTGTCTTTCCAAAAAGTTCTGAAAACTTTTGTCTCTTTCTCTATCACTTTAACTCTCTCTAAAAAAATGTCTGGCACAGGCCAAAGTGTTGATCTGTCCAAACTTACATATGACAACCTTAGCTGGAAAAGAGCAAGGAGTCTCTGTATAGAGAGAGGTTTGAGTGTAGGGAAGAATCCTGCCTTGGAACTGTTAATTAACATGCTTAGAGAACAGGATAAGGCCAGAGGTGGCCCATCTGTTGAAAAAGTACCTAATAGTTCCCAATCTGATTCAGGGTCTCCCCCAGGAAAAGATTCAGGAAAGAAACTTCCTAGCCTGCCCATTACTAGACAATCTAGCATAGATGGTAATGATGATGAGCCACACCAAAGAAATAGTGTTGTCTCACATCATAGCAAAAGCATTTATTCTCACCATACTGGTAGTAATGTTTCTGTAAACCAAGCTGTTAAGTTGGCTTCTGTAAGGGACAGGTCTCCTTCTGTTCATTCCCATCATAGCTCTGTTTCTAGAAATGTCCCTCCCACCAACCCTGATGACAGAATGTTAGAGAGGGAACTCAATAAGTTGAGGGTGGAACAAACCAGACTGAAGCTTAAAAAGCAACAGCTGGATTTGGATAGACAGTCTTTTGAATTAGAGAAGGAAAGACAGAAGTTGGGTTTAGATACCCATGGTGGCAGCAGCAGTATTCCCCATAGTCATCCTGCAAAAGAGCATGATTCCAGGAATCTGCACAAGATAGTTCCCCCTTATAAGGAGGGGGATGACATTAACAAGTGGTTTGCTGCACTTGAGAGGGCCTGTGTTGTACAGGATGTCCCTCAAAGGCAGTGGGCTGCTATCCTATGGCTATCATTTACTGGAAAAGGTAGGGATAGGCTCCTTACTGTGAAAGAAAATGATGCTAACAATTTCCAAGTTCTTAAGAATGCACTCCTGGATGGTTATGGCTTAACCACTGAACAGTACAGGATAAAGTTCAGAGAGACCAAAAAGGAGTCTTCACAAGACTGGGTTGATTTCATTCACCATTCAGTGAAGGCCTTGGAGGGGTGGTTACATGGCAGTAAAGTTACTGATTATGACAGCCTGTATAACTTAATCCTGAGAGAGCATATTCTTAATAATTGTGTGTCTGATTTGTTGCACCAGTACTTGGTGGACTCTGATCTGACCTCTCCCCAAGAATTGGGAAAGAAGGCAGACAAATGGGTCAGAACAAGAGTGAACAGAAAAGTTCATACAGGGGGTGACAAAGATGGCAACAAAAAGAAGGATGGTAAGTCTTCTGACAAGGGTGGGGACAAATCTAAAAATGAGTCTTCATCAGGCCCACAAAAACACTCTGGTGGGGGTGGTGGGTCCAAATCCTCCTTTAATCAGAACAAGGAAAAGAAACCATGGTGCTATTTATGTAAAATAAAAGGCCATTGGACAACAGATCCCAGTTGTCCAAAGAAAGGCACCACAGCTCCTACCACTACAACCCCTACTGCTACACCTAGTGTCCCTACTAATAGCAGTGGTGGTGGGAGCAAACCTACTAATAGCCAATCCAAGGGAGTAGCTGGGCTCACTTTTGGTAATTTAGTTGGGGTTGGTCTGATTAGGGAGACCACAGAGGCTACTTTAGTCTCTGAAGGGGCTATTGGTTTAGCCACTTTGGTTGCTTGCCCCCATAACTTGGAGAAGTACAAGCAACTAACCCTAATAAATGGTGTTGAGGTCCAGGCCTACAGGGACACAGGTGCCAGTGTCACAATGGTGATTGAGAAACTGGTGCACCCTGAACAACACATACTTGGACACCAGTACCAAGTAACCGATGCTCACAACATAACACAAAGCCACCCCATGGCTGTTGTAAATCTCAACTGGGGGGGGGTAACTGGTCCAAAGAAAGTTGTGGTAGCTTCAGATTTACCTGTAGACTGTCTATTAGGGAATGATTTGGAGACATCAGCTTGGTCAGATGTGGAGTTGGAGGCCCATGCAGCAATGCTGGGCATCCCAGGGCATATTTTTGCTTTGACAAGGGCTCAGGCCAAAAAGCAAAAAGGACAGGGAAGCTTGGATCCTGGAACAATGGACCAAGTGCTCCCTAAAGCTAGGGCTAGTAGAAGCAAACCACTTCCTACTATCCTTCCCTCTACAGTGGATTCTACTTCTGAGGAAGAAGAATTCCCTCCCTGTGCAGAACCTACACCAGAGGAGCTGGAAGCAGACACTGCTGAGCTTTTGGGTGAAGGGGGGCCTGCCAGAGAGGAGCTGAGTGTGGCACAGCAAACCTGTCCCACATTAGAGGGTCTCAGACAGCAAGCTGTCAAACAGGCTAATGGGGATGTCAGTGACTCTCACAGAGTTTACTGGGAGGACAACCTCTTGTACACTGAGCATAGGGATCCTAAACCTGGAGCTGCCAGGAGATTAGTGATTCCTCAGGAGTACAGAAAGTTCCTCCTAACACTGGCACATGACATTCCCCTAGCTGGGCACCTGGGTCAAATGAAAACTTGGGACAGATTGGTTCCATTGTTTCATTGGCCTAGGATGTCTGAGGACACAAAGGAATTTTGTAAGTCCTGTGAAACCTGTCAAGCCAGTTGCAAGACAGGTGGCACTCCAAAGGCACCCCTTATCCCACTGCCTGTGGTTGGGGTTCCCTTTGAAAGGGTAGGGGTTGACATAGTTGGCCCCCTTGACCCTCCTACTGCTTCAGGCAATAGGTTTATCTTAGTGGTAGTGGACCATGCCACAAGATATCCTGAAGCAATTCCTTTAAGGACCACTACAGCTCCTGCAGTGGCAAAGGCCCTCCTGGGAATATTTTCCAGGGTGGGCTTCCCAAAGGAAGTAGTATCAGACAGAGGAAGCAATTTCATGTCTGCATACTTAAAGGCCATGTGGAAGGAGTGTGGTGTAACTTACAAGTTCACAACACCCTATCATCCACAAACAAATGGACTGGTGGAGAGATTTAATAAAACTCTCAAAGGCATGATTATGGGACTCCCTGAAAAACTCCGCAGGAGATGGGATATCCTTCTACCATGCCTCCTTTTTGCCTACAGGGAGGTACCCCAGAAAGGAGTGGGCTTCAGCCCCTTTGAACTTCTTTTTGGACACCCTGTTAGGGGTCCACTCACACTTGTAAAGGAGGGTTGGGAACAACCTTTAAAAGCTCCTAAGCAGGATATTGTGGATTATGTACTTGGCCTCAGATCAAGGATGGCTGAGTACATGAAAAAGGCCAGTAAAAACCTTCAGGCCAGCCAAGAGCTCCAGAAGCAATGGCATGATCAGAAGGCTGTTTTGGTTCAGTACCAACCAGGGCAGAAAGTGTGGGTCTTGGAGCCTGTGTCCCCAAGAGCACTCCAAGATAAATGGAGTGGACCCCACACAATTGTTGAAAAGAAGGGTGAAGTCACCTACTTGGTTGACTTAGGCACTGCCAGGAGTCCCCGTAGGGTGCTCCATGTCAACCGCCTGAAACCCTACTATGACAGGGCTGATCTCACCCTGCTCATGGCAACAGATGAGGGACAGGAAGAAGACAGTGATCCTCTACCTGATCTCTTCTCTTCCACAGATCAAGATGCTCTTGTGGAAGGTGTAGTTTGGGCTGATTGTCTTACTGCTGAGCAGAAAGACAATTGCATAAATCTCCTAGGACAATTTTCAGAACTCTTCTCCACTGTGCCAGGCACCACTTCTTGGTGTGAGCACACTATAGATACTGGAGACAGTTTACCTGTCAAAAGTAAGATCTATAGGCAGCCTGACCATGTCAGGGACTGCATAAAGCAAGAAGTTCAGAAAATGTTGGAACTAGGAGTGGTTGAGCACTCTGACAGTCCATGGGCTTCTCCTGTGGTACTGGTACCAAAACCTAATTCTAAAGATGGAAAGAAGGAAATGCGGTTTTGTGTAGACTATAGAGGTCTCAACTTGGTAACCAAAACTGATGCTCACCCTATACCCAGGGCAGATGAGCTCATAGATACACTGGCATCTGCCAAGTATCTAAGCACTTTTGATTTGACTGCAGGGTATTGGCAGATCAAATTGTCAGAAGATGCTAAACCTAAGACTGTATTTTCTACCATTGGAGGACATTACCAGTTTACTGTAATGCCTTTTGGTTTGAAAAATGCACCTGCCACTTTTCAGAGGTTGGTGAACACAGTCCTGCAAGGGCTGGAAGCTTTCAGTGCAGCATATTTGGACGATATAGCTGTCTTTAGCTCCAGCTGGGATGATCACCTGGTCCACCTATGGAAAGTTTTGGAGGCTCTGCAAAAGGCAGGCCTCACTATCAAGGCTTCAAAGTGCCAGATAGGGCAGGGTAAGGTGGTTTATCTGGGACACCTTGTTGGTGGGGAACAGATTGCACCACTTCAGGGGAAAATCCAAACTATCATTGATTGGGTTCCCCCTACCACTCAGACTCAGGTGAGAGCCTTCCTAGGCCTCACTGGGTATTACAGGAGGTTCATTAAGAACTATGGCTCCATTGCAGCCCCTCTTAATGACCTCACATCCAAGAAAATGCCTAAAAAGGTATTATGGACAGCAAACTGTCAGAAAGCTTTTGAGGAGCTGAAGCAGGCCATGTGCTCTGCACCTGTCCTGAAAAGCCCTTGTTACTCTAAAAAATTCTATGTCCAAACTGATGCATCTGAATTAGGAGTAGGGGCAGTCCTATCACAACTTAATTCTGAGGGCCAGGATCAACCTGTTGCTTTTATTAGTAGGAGGTTGACCCCAAGAGAAAAGCGTTGGTCTGCCATTGAGAGGGAGGCCTTTGCTGTGGTCTGGGCTCTGAAGAAGTTGAGGCCATACCTGTTTGGCACTCACTTCATTGTTCAGACAGACCACAAACCTCTACTTTGGCTAAAACAAATGAAAGGTGAAAATCCTAAATTGTTGAGGTGGTCCATATCCCTACAGGGAATGGACTATACAGTGGAACATAGACCTGGGAGTAGCCACTCCAATGCAGATGGACTCTCCAGATATTTCCACTTAGACAATGAAGACTCATCAGGTCATGGCTAGTCTTATTGTCCTTCATTTGGGGGGGGTTGTGTAGGAAAGTACCATCTTGCCTGGCATGTTACCCCCATTTTTCACTGTATATATGTTGTTTTAGTTGTATGTGTCACTGGGACCCTGGTAACCCAGGGCCCCAGTGCTCATAAGTGTGCCTGAATGTGTTACCTGTGTAGTGACTAACTGTCTCACTGAGGCTCTGCTAATCAGAACCTCAGTGGTTATGCTCTCTCATTTCTTTCCAAATTGTCACTAACAAGCTAGTGACCATTTTTACCAATTTACATTGGCTTACTGGAACACCCTTATAATTCCCTAGTATATGGTACTGAGGTGCCCAGGGTATTGGGGTTCCAGGAGATCCCTATGGGCTGCAGCATTTCTTTTGCCACCCATAGGGAGCTCTGACAATTCTTACACAGGCCTGCCACTGCAGCCTGAGTGAAATAACGTCCACGTTATTTCACAGCCATTTTACACTGCACTTAAGTAACTTATAAGTCATCTATATGTCTAACCTTTACCTGGTAAAGGTTAGGTGCAAAGTTACTTAGTGTGAAGGCACCCTGGCACTAGCCAAGGTGCCCCCACATTGTTCAGAGCCAATTCCCTGAACTTTGTGAGTGCGGGGACACCATTACACGCGTGCACTACATATAGGTCACTACCTATATGTAGCTTCACCATGGTAACTCCGAATATGGCCATGTAACATGTCTATGATCATGGAATTGCCCCCTCTATACCATCCTGGCATAGTTGGCACAATCCCATGATCCCAGTGGTCTGTAGCACAGACCCTGGTACTGCCAAACTGCCCTTCCTGGGGTTTCACTGCAGCTGCTGCTGCTGCCAACCCCTCAGACAGGCAGCTGCCCTCCTGGGGTCCAGCCAGGCCTGGCCCAGGATGGCAGAACAAAGAACTTCCTCTGAGAGAGGGTGTGACACCCTCTCCCTTTGGAAAATGGTGTGAAGGCAGGGGAGGAGTAGCCTCCCCCAGCCTCTGGAAATGCTTTGTTGGGCACAGATGTGCCCAATTCTGCATAAGCCAGTCTACACCGGTTCAGGGACCCCTTAGCCCCTGCTCTGGCGCGAAACTGGACAAAGGAAAGGGGAGTGACCACTCCCCTGACCTGCACCTCCCCTGGGAGGTGTCCAGAGCTCCTCCAGTGTGCTCCAGACCTCTGCCATCTTGGAAACAGAGGTGCTGCTGGCACACTGGACTGCTCTGAGTGGCCAGTGCCACCAGGTGACGTCAGAGACTCCTGCTGATAGGCTCCTTCAGGTGTTAGTAGCCTTTCCTCTCTCCTAGGTAGCCAAACCCTCTTTTCTGGCTATTTAGGGTCTCTGTCTCTGGGGAAACTTCAGATAACGAATGCATGAGCTCAGCCGAGTTCCTCTGCATCTCCCTCTTCACCTTCTGATAAGGAAACGACCGCTGACCGCGCTGGAAGCCTGCAAACCTGCAACATAGTAGCAAAGACGACTACTGCAACTCTGTAACGCTGATCCTGCCGCCTTCTCGACTGTTTTCCTGCTTGTGCATGCTGTGGGGGTAGCCTGCCTCCTCTCTGCACCAGAAGCTCCGAAGAAATCTCCCGTGGGTCGACGGAATCTTCCCCCTGCAACCGCAGGCACCAAAAAGCTGCATTACCGGTCCCTTGGGTCTCCTCTCAGCACGACGAGCGAGGTCCCTCGAATCCAGCGACGCTGTCCAAGTGACCCCCACAGTCCAGTGACTCTTCAGCCCAAGTTTGGTGGAGGTAAGTCCTTGCCTCACCTCGCTGGGCTGCATTGCTGGGAACCGCGACTTTGCAGCTACTCCGGCCCCTGTGCACTTCCGGCGGAAATCCTTTGTGCACAGCCAAGCCTGGGTCCACGGCACTCTAACCTGCATTGCACGACTTTCTAAGTTGGTCTCCGGCGACGTGGGACTCCTTTGTGCAACTTCGGCGAGCACCGTTTCACGCATCCTCGTAGTGCCTGTTTCTGGCACTTCTCCGGGTGCTACCTGCTTCAGTGAGGGCTCTTTGTCTTGCTCGACGTCCCCTCTCTCTTCAGGTCCAATTTGCGACCTCCTGGGCCCCAGCAGCGTCCAAAAACGCCAAACGCACGATTTGCGTGTAGCAAGGCTTGTTGGCGTCCTTCCGGCGGGAAAACACTTCTGCACGACTCTCCAAGGCGAGAAGGATCCGTCCACCAAAGGGGAAGTCTCTAGCCCTTTTCGTTCCTGCAGAAACCTCAGCTTCTTCTGTCCAGTCGAAGCTTCTTTGCACCCGCAGCTGGCATTTCCTGGGCATCTGCCCATCTCCGACTTGCTCGTGACTTTTGGACTTGGTCCCCTTGTTCCACATGTACCCTAGATTGGAAATCCACAGTTGTTGCATTGCTGGTTTGTGTCTTTCCTGCATTATTCCTCTAACCCGACTATTTTGTCCTTAGGGGAACTTTAGTGCACTTTGCACTCACTTTTCAGGGTCTTGGGAGGGTTATTTTTCTAACTCTCACTATTTTCTAATAGTCCCAGCGACCCTCTACAAGGTCACATAGGTTTGGGGTCCATTCGTGGTTCGCATTCCACTTTTGGAGTATATGGTTTGTGTTGCCCCTATCCCTATGTTTCCCCATTGCATCCTATTGTAACTATACATTGTTTGCACTGTTTTCTAAGACTATACTGCATATTTTTGCTATTGTGTATATATATCTTGTGTATATTTCCTATCCTCTCACTGAGGGTACACTCTAAGATACTTTGGCATATTGTCATAAAAATAAAGTACCTTTATTTTTAGTATAACTGTGTATTGTGTTTTCTTATGATATTGTGCATATGACACTAAGTGGTACTGTAGTAGCTTCACACGTCTCCTAGTTCAGCCTAAGCTGCTCTGCTAAGCTACCATTATCTATCAGCCTAAGCTGCTAGACACCCTATACACTAATAAGGGATAACTGGGCCTGGTGCAAGGTGCAAGTACCCCTTGGTACTCACTACAAGCCAGTCCAGCCTCCTACACACAGTCTGATCCACAGGGTAGATTTGTAGTAGTCACAGGGACTCTTCAAGGGCACCCATTGAACCTGGTGTGCGCCTATGCTCCTCCAGCAGGGCTTGACGCCTCCCTATGTTGGCTCCACCAAGTGACCTCAGGACTCCCCCAGGGGACCACCCTGCTGGGAGGTGACTTCAACGCAGTTCTTGACCCAACTCTAGACGTCTCTGGGGGGATCACCACTAGTAGAGCCAAGCGAGCTTCAACTTTAAGCGACTGGGCGGAGAGCCTCGGTCTGTGTGATGTGTGGCGCACCTGGCACCCCAGGGAGCGCCGGTACACGCACACATCGGCGGCCCACCAGACGCAATCCAGAATAGACCTGGTGTTTATGCCCGCCCTAGACTTCTTAAACGTTGCGGGGGCAGAGATTCTCCCCCGTGGGGTCCCGGATCATGCGCCAATACGTATCCGAATGGGTGGATCGGACCCCAACAGACGGCCTATGTGGCGCCTGAACGCCTGGCACCTACAAGACAAAGATTACACCCAGGAGATCAGGAAGCATCTTGGTCAATACTTTGAGTTAAATGAAGGCTCAGTTCGATCCCCAGGAATAATATGGGCCACGTGTAAAGCCACTATTAGAGGACACGCCAAAAGCATCCTTCGGTCCCGTGAACGAGACCAAAACTCCCAGATCTCTGAACTGGAGAACAAGGCCCTAAGATTGGAACGCCAGCAAGTAAACTTGGCATCGGCCTCTACTATGAGGCAACTGACTAGGGTGAGAGAGGATATCAAACACATAATGCTGGAGTCGGCCAAGCACATGTGGAGAGCCTCAACAGCCCGAATCTATGGATGGGGGGATAAAAACGGGAAGCTGCTGCACTGGCTAGCCACCCGCCCCGTGGCGAACAGAATTATACCAGAGATCTTAGCGGACTCGGGCTCCCTTGTTAAAACATCTGTGGAAATTGCATAGTGTTTCGCCTCCTACTACACTAGTCTGTATGCCAAGCACCCACGCCCTGCTATTGAAAGAGAGGCCCCCCTACTAAACGACATTACCCTTCCTGGGGTGTCCCCGGAGACGAGAGACAGACTGGAGGAGGCCATCAGCCTTGCAGAGATTTGTAGTGCAATATCTAACCTGGCATCAGGCAAAACCCCAGGCCCTGACGGCTTTCCAGCGGAATTATATGGTAAATGCAGCGATATCCTGGGTCCCCATCTGCTTAACATGTACAATGAAGCAGAAAATCTAGGCCGCTTCCCTACCGAGATTGATCAAGCGACTATTGTGGTGATCCCCAAAACCCAACCCCCGTCACGACACTGTTCAGCGTACCGGCCCATCTCACTCCTAAACATTGAAATCAAGGTGCTCTCCTCGATCCTTGCCTCCAGGATGAAGGAGGTAATGCCCACGCTGGTACACCATGACCAGTGTGGTTTCATGCCTACCCGTAGCACTAGGCACTGCATCAGACGGTTACATCTGGCCCTGGCGCACCACAAAACCCTATTACATACACATTTGGCACTACTCTTACTTGATTTTGAGGAGGCCTTTGACACAGTAGATTGGTCTTTCCTCAAACAGGTCCTACATAAGAACGGGCTCGGACCTAAATTTCGAGGACTAGTGAAACTCCTGTACTCTAACCCGGCTGCCCGAATCAGGGTGAACGGAGTAGTCTCCGACCCATTCCCCATTGGCCGTGGAACTCGACAGGGATGCCCGCTATCCCCCCTACTCTTTGCACTAGTAATAGAACCATTGGCGATATTACTGAGAAGTGACCCACTGGTTGAGGGCTGGCGCTGGCCATCTGGTTCGGAGGACCGAGTGGCGTTGTACGCAGATGAT
Organism: Pleurodeles waltl; assembly: GCF_031143425.1. NCBI lineage: Eukaryota > Metazoa > Chordata > Amphibia > Caudata > Salamandridae > Pleurodeles > Pleurodeles waltl. Next base: position 1,172,301,978 of record NC_090439.1, on the reverse strand, counting down.
GTGCTCCTGTACATCTCTAACCCAGCCAAAAGTGGCCCACGCGTCCTAGAGATCCTTAGACTTTTCGCTGAAGCCTCGGGACTGGTCCTGAATCCAGCCAAGTCCTTGCTAATTCCCCTACATCGCTCTCCCGACTGTATAGACTGGCAACGAAACATCCCAGTACGGAGAAACAGCTTCAAATACCTGGGAATACACATTTCACTTCTGCCCGAGTTAGCGTGGGAACTCAATGTCACACCGCTGACAAAGAAAATCAAATCCGATCTCCTGCGCTGGAGAGCCCTCCCCCTGAATGTACTTGGCAGAATTGCGCTGTACAAGATGATGATCCTTCCCAGGCTCCTATACCTCCTGCAGAACTTTCCACTTCCAGTCCCGATGAGATGGTTCAGGGGGATGGACTCCTTGGCGCGCCAATTCATTTGGAGCGGCACTCTCACTCGACTGTCGCTCAAAACATGCCAGAGGGACATATACGAGGGTGGCTTGGGCATGTCTAATATCCAATACTACTATCTAGCGATGCACACACTCGTAATCAATGACTGGGTGGGAGGTGGGTGGACAGACCCCGCATACCAACTGGAATTACAGACAATGGGCTACCCACGGATCTTTGGCGCACTATACGGGAGCCCAATCCCACAAGAGACCCCAGACGTAACCAAAGTGGTACTACAGGGATGGCGGACGGCCCAGAAAGTGACGGGGTGGTGGAAGCGTCTTACCCAACAAACCCCGCTATGGCAGGGGAGGCAGCTGGCACAGGTAACAGGTCTGGAAGGCTTTCAGAACTGGGACAACATAGGTATCTCCACGCTGGGTGACGTCTGGCGAGGGTCACAAATACGGTCCTTTCAAGACCTTCAGACACAATACTCTTTAAACAAGACACAGTTCCATCGATATCTTCAGTTACGCCATGCCCTACTAGTCCATCTACAGGCAGGGGACACCATACCTGAGTACAGCCCCATGGAAGCCAAAGCATTGATGGGAGACCTGGGCAGGGGAGGGGTTTCCCAGATATACCGCACCCTGATTGCCACCGCAGGGGGCCCCCTGGGAGTGCTTCGTCAGAGGTGGGAGGATTGGGTGGGGCCCATGGAGGAAATGGACTGGACAGAAGCACTGATGGCCCCACGCTCCCTTACAATGGCCACACGCTTCCGGTTAATACAAACATACTTTCTTCATACCGCATATCTCACACCCGCCAAATTACATAAAGCGGGCCTCCGCCCCTCGGCAGAATGCCCCCGCTGTAGGAGTCACACAGCTGATTTCTTCCACATGGTATGGGCATGCCCGACCATAGTGGCTTATTGGGAAGCGGTGGTGCAGGAGATCTCTGGGGTCTTACAAGTATAGTGGCTTATTGGGAAGCGGTGGTGCAGGAGATCTCTGGGGTCTTACAAGTAGAGGTAAAGAGGTTGCCGTTGCCCCTCCTTCTGGGGGTCATGGGAGACACAGGGCTACGAAGAGCAGATCGGTCCTTCTTAGGGGTGGCATGCCTAGTGGCCAAGAGAGACATAATGGCAGAGTGGAAGGCCAGAATCGCTCCGACACTGACTAAGTGGAGACGGGGGGTGGATTGGTGTGCGCAGCGGGAGAGACTGATATATGAGGCCAGAGGTTGCTTACACAAACATAATAAAATATGGGGGAAATGGGAGGGCATAGCGGGCTTCTAAGCGCTAGACTAAAGGTAATGTTTTCACAAAGTATAGCGGGGGCCTAGGGTTTGACCATTATTGTTTGATGCCCGTTGGCATCATGTTGAAGTGCATACAATATTGTTTCATGCAAAATCAATAAATTTTCTTTATAAAAAAAATAAATAAATCCTGCAGGGGCGAGAGTGCGTCAAAAAGGGCTTGCAAAGCGTCAATTTCACTCACGAGCTAGACCTTGCGTTGTTTCTCCTTCCTTCGGGTCGGGCGTGTCATTTCTTCTCTCAGCAGGAGAGCAATGTGTCCATCCGGTCAGCACTCTCGGATCCGGGCAGGCCTTGGATTGTTTTTACACGCCCAGCGGTGCTTGCGTTGGAAATCCAGCCGCACGATGATCCGAAATCCACGCAGTGGAGGTTGCGATCACACCAGCCTCTGTCAGTGATGCTGCGCATCGTTTCTCCAGCTCCGTGTGTCGATTCTTCGGTCGCGTTACAGGCGAGCGGCGATTGTCAGCTGCAAAGCTGGCGGCGTATCAATTTTCCCAGCCGCAGATCGGAGTTGCTTTGATCTTTTCCCCACACAGCGTTCTGTGCGTGGATTTCTTCCTCTTAGGCTGCCAGCTTCTTATTTCAGAGTCCCAGGACTGGATTGGCACCACAGGGTAGAGTAGTAGTATCTCCAGAGACTCCAGGTGCTGGCAGAGAGAAGTCTTTGCTGTCCCTGAGACTTCAAACAACAGGAGGCAAGCTCTAAATCAAGCCCTTGGAGATTTCTTCACAAGATGGAAGGCACACAAAGTCCAGTCTTTGCCCTCTTACTCTGGCAGAAGCAGTAACTGCGGGATAGCTCCAGAAAGCACAGTCACAAGCAGGGCAGCTCTTCTTCCTCAGCTCTTCAGCTCTTCTCCAGGCAGAGGTTCCTCTTGGTTTCCAGAAGTGTTCTAAAGTCTGTGGTTTTGGGTGCCCTTCTTATACCCAATTTCTCCTTTGAAGTAGGCCTACTTCAAAGCAAAGTCTCTCTTGAATGTGAAATCCTGCCTTGCCCAGGACAGGCCCCAGACACTCACCAGGGGGTTGGAGACTGCATTGTGTGAGGGCAGGCACAGCCCTTTCAGGTGCGAGTGACCACTCCTCTCATTCCTCCTAGCACAGATGGCTCATCAGGAAATGCAGACTACACCCCAGCTCCCTTTGTGTCACTGTCTAGTGTGAGGTGCAACCAGCCCAACTGTCAAGCTGACCCAGACAGGGAATCCACAAACAGGCAGAGTCACAGAAATGGTATAAGCAAGAAAATGCTCACTTTCTAAAAGTGGTATTTTCAAACACACAATCTTAAAATCAACTTTACTAAAAAATGTATTTTTAAATTGTGAGCTCAGAGACCCCAAACTCCACATGTCCATCCGCTCCCAAAGCGAATCAACACTTTAATCATATTTTTAAGGTAGCCCCCCATATTAATCTATGAGAGGGACAGGCCTTGCAACAGTGAAAAACGAATTTAGCAATATATCACTGTCAGGACATATAGTAATGCATTTTATATGTCCTACCTTGACCATACACTGCACCCGGCCCTTGGGGCTACCTAGAGCATACCTTAGGGGTGTCTGACATGTAAGAAAAGGGAAGGTTTAGGCCTGGCAACTAGGTATACTTGACAAGTCGAATTTACAGTTAAAACTGCACACACAGACACTGCAGTGGCAGGTCTGAGACATGATTACAGAACTACTTATGTGGGTGGCTCAACAAGTGCTGCAGGCCCCCTAGTAGCATTTGATTTACAGGCCCTGGGCACCTCTAGTGCACTTTACTAGGGACTTACTAATACATCAAATATGCCAATGATGGATAAGCCAATTACATACACATTTTGTAAAGGAGCACTTGCACTTTAGCACTGGTTAGCAGTGGTAAATTGCCCAGAGTAACGAAAACAGAGTCCTGCACACATCAGCCACCTGGGAAACAGAGGCAAAAAGTTAAGGGAGACACGCCAAGGATGAAAAGTCTAACACAAGTTATTTGCAGCAAGACAATCAAAAGACGTTGTAAAGAATTCAGTCAAATTATTCATTTAAAGGAGGCTTTAGAACATCAATATTACAGAATAAAATGTTGGACGGAGTGTTGAAACTTTTCAAACATTCACCCCCAGTCACAGTTCTGAGGGATTGGAACAAAAAGGAAGTGTGAAAATTGACTAAGGGAGTCCAAAGTACAGACCTTTATTGTATCCTAGCACCCAAGTCATGTACTCTGGGCCAGAGCTCTTTCCCTAACACTGTTGTGATGTATTGGCACAATTGGTTACACCTTTTGCTATCACTATACGTCCCTAGTAAAAGGTACATAGGTACCCAAGGCACAGGGTACTAGGGGTAGGCCGCTGAGGTCAGCAGCACTGATTGTACCACCCTCTAAGGCCATGCATTAAAGCGCACCACCCCTGCAATTGCAGGCTGAGTGCCCTGATGCAAACCTAAAAGGTAAAATCGACATGGCACTTACTGTGTCCCTGCCCACTACATACTGCTTACCATATGGGTAAGTCATCCCCTGTGGGAAACTGGCACTTTGTTGCAGTACCACCCCACTTTGTCCCTGGATTCTGGGTGCAACTTAGACTGGAGTGCACTGGGACCCTGCTAACTAGGTTCCCAGTGCCAGTGTGCTTTCCCTAAAAATTGCAAAGATAATTGGCAACACCTTTAACTGGGCCTATAAGTCCCTAGTTAAAGGCACTTAGGTACCTAGGGTATGGGGTAGTAAGGGTAGGCCGCTGAGGGCAGCAGCACTGACTGTGCCACCCTCTAGGGCCATGCATCCAGAGGCACCCAGCACTGCCATTGCAGGCTGGATGGCCTGGTTCAAGCCTGAAATACAAACTCAACATAGCACACTGCCTGTGTGCCCTGTCCACCATACACTGCATACACTATAGCTAAGACACCCCTCTGGCAGGCCTCCAGCCCTAAGGCAGGATTCACTATATTATATGTGAGGGCATATTCCCGCACTGTGTCCTCTGTGTCCTTGCCAAACCTGGGACATACTGAGTGAACAGAGCAGCCATTTGAATACATGTGCTGGACAATGGTCAATACGAGTTTCCCAGCTACATGACGGCCACTCTGAACCCTTGGTTGTTTGGTATCAAACAACACCGAATGATAAATCCAAACTGGTACCAGTATTGGATTTATCCCTAAATGTACCCACGGGTCACCTCAGAGCTGTCCCCTGCCAGAGCTAAATACTCTGGCATGGTTGCTGACTGGTCCTATCCAGCCTGCCACCTACAGACACCCAATCTACAAACCTTGGGGGAGAGATCCGTCTCTCTGGTTTGTAGAACAATGCCCTTCCTGGTGGAGGTGCCAACACTCCCTCCCTCAGGAAGGTGTACTGCCCTGGCGGGGAGCTTCAAAGGGCTAACTGCCTTTGAAACTCGACCCCACAGGCCTGTTGCTAGCACCAGATGGTAACCCCAGTGCAAACCCCCACTTTTGGCGGTAGCAACGTCAGGAAACTCAACCAAAGAGTAGGAGTGGGCCCAACTCCCATGCACCTCCCCTAAGGTGTTGACTTCGAGGTGGGCACTCCATTTGATTTTGGATGGAAGGAAAATAGGCAATCAGAGATAGGGAAGTGACCCTTCCAACATGAAGTGGTCCCTTTAGTGGGTTTAGCCAATCTAAGATAGATGGCCCATTAGTCACTACCGGGTTCCCCCTAAAATACCCACTAAATACACTATTTAGTGGGCATCCATAGACTAGGAAATCCGATTTGATGGACAAAAGAAGACCAGCACCAAGAAGATCCAAGGCACAAGAACAGTGAACCTGCTGCAACAAAGAAAAGGTGCCAAACCCTGTCTGCTGCACCCAGGACCCGACAATCGCTATTGAGGAGCTGCTGGACAACTGGAAAAACTCTAAAGAAACCCAGAGGTCATATGGGCTTCGAAAATCGCCATAGAACTCCCTCCAGAGTGGAGGTACCACTCTATAACAGCAGGTAACCAGCAAGCCAGTGAGGGTCACTTCGCTGACCAGCTGCTAACTCCTGACCGGATGCAGCAGCTGGACCAAAAGACACACCGATGACTGCAAGGTAAAACCCTGCTAGTGTGGCAAGTTTGGTGGCACTGCGCCCTCCAGTGGTTACACCGTACCAATACCATGGGTATTGGTCAGCTAACATCGGACACTGAGAAAACCAGTCCGCCAGGGGCTGAAAAAAGACCAGGAAGAAGCCCCAGTTGAGGGACTTCGGGAACACTTAGCATCTCCTGCCAGAGTGCCCCTGGTGTCCTGCAAATGACCCTTGAACCAACTCACCTCCTGCTCTTAGGCCACCCTTGTGCACAGCTCCTGGCTCAACGGTTCGCTCTGCGCCCAGCCGCTCTGTGCCCTTCACCAAAGAACCCGCTGTGCCCGAAGGGTCTCCCGCCACTTGCGACCTCAACAGTCCAAGGGGACCCCAACGAACCATCTTTAAACGTAACTGTGCAGTGGTTTTCCAAGTGGTCCGTTGCAGTGGCCCTGCACCAGCTCCAGAGACCTTTCATTGCTGCTCCTGCTGGAACCGGGAGCCACCCGGACTTCTCCAGCTGGCACAGTGTGCCCACTGATGACTTGGTAAACCAACTGTACGATTTTATATGTATTTTTAAAGGTGAACTTCCATTGATTCATATTGTGCGTGATTACGCACAGAGACTATTTTTATTAAGCTTCAAAAATTTATCTCAAAAAGTACTTAACCAATTTTGATAATCTTGGTCTAAAAAAATTTAATAAAAATCTGAAGTATTTTTATAAATTGGTCCTGACTTACTCCTTTGAGGGTGTGAGTCGCATGATTGATACTGTGAGTACAGCCAATGCTTTGCACTTCTTCAGGATTGGCCTAACTGCTCGACCAGGCTACCTCAAAAATTAGAGCATTAAGGGCCAGATGTAGGAAACTGTTTGCGACTCGCAAACGGCAAAATTTGCCGTTTGCGAGTCGCAAATCGCAGTTTCCTATGCAGAAATGCATTTTGCGAGTCTGGACCGACTCGCAAAATGCATTTCCGAATCGCAAATAGGAAGGGGTGTTCCCTTCCTATTTGCGATTCGCAGTGGTATGCAATACCATTTGCGACAGCATATGCGGTCGCAAATGGTGTCGCAGTTACCATCCACTTGAAATGAATGGTAACCCACTAGCAAATTGGAAGGGGTCCCCATGGGACCCCTTCCCCTTTGTGAATGGACGACAAATTATTTTGTCAGGGCAGGTAGTGGTCCAAGGGACCACTACCTGCCCTGAAAAAATACCGAAACTAAAGGTTTCGGATTTTTTTTAAAGTGCAGCTCGTTTTCCTTTAAGGAAAACGGGCTACACTTAAAAAAAAAAAAAAACTGCTTTATTTATAAGCAGTCACGAACATGGAGGTCTGCTGACTACAGCAGGCCTCCATGTTTGCGAGTGCCCATAGTCGCTATGGGGCTGCAATTTGCGACCCACCTCATTAATATTAATGAGGTGGGTCTTGCGACCCCATACCGACTCGCAGACGGTGTCGGAGACACCGTTCTGCATAACATTTTGCGAGTTGCAAATAGCGAGTCGCTATGACCCGCTATTTGCAAGTCGCAAAATGTTTCTTTGCTACATCTGGCCTTAGTGATCTAGTTTTAACTCTAGAAACCAACACATGGTTGCCTGGACCCCCTGCACAGTGTGCCTAGCTTTGCACACTACATAGAGGGCCAGCCTCCTACAAGAACATGGCTGCCAGCTCTCCTCCTTACATTTCATCTTCTTCCCCACTACCTCCCCCCCTCTACGACCACCAGGATCACGCCCTCTGGAATCTCCACAAGGGTTTCCACGGTCTTGCTTTGACACCAGTAGCCCCAGTCCCTATACCACCGCTGATGATCATGAACACCTTTCTACCCACATCCCACAGACTATCCATGGAAAAGAGAATGATGTGGAACCCCCAGGTGAACATTATGTCACACAAAGGTATCTAGCTGCTAAGGCTGCATACACGCATAAAGTCCAGTCATTAAACGTTTTATGGAGGGCCTTAAAAGGGTTATCCCACCCAGAGTTTTACCTGTTCCTCTCTGTAACGTTAAAATATTTCTTACAAGACTCATGTGTCCCAAGTTTTAAGCCACTGCATTCTTACCCTTTGCAGTTTCTCTCTTGGAAAGAAGCTTTTCTTATGGCCAACGCCTCACTTTTCCTTCCCAGGATGTCTCCCCTTTCCATGTCAACCAGACAATTGAAGGAAGGAGTAAGTGATATTACAGCACTGCACCTCACCACTCTCCAGAGCTGAAACATGGCGCTCGTTCGAGTGATATCTCCGGCCTTTGATCCATTGTAGACCATTCACTCAAGCGCTTCGCAGTATGGATTTCTTCATTGTCATGCCCTCCTTGCTGTGGGTTAGTGAAATCCGGTCTCTTACAGTGCGACAGCTGTATTTACAGATAAACCATTGCTGGTCATGTTATTCTACAGGAAGTCTCCTGTCTGGCACCATAGTCACACTGCTGTCCAAGCTCAGAAACCACAAAGGTGCTTCAGTGTTTAAGTTTCCACATATAATGTCTTTTATACCCCAGCTAAAGTCAGTGCCATTAGTAAACCAAATAATACATGGAGGATTGTTTAATGGATCTGTAGTATATTGTATATACTATATTGTAATATAGTGTATCTCTGTGTAATAGCTTATAGACAGGGCACTGGAAATATGCGATTGTGCGGCAGCAGGGATTTTCACATAATTATAAATTTGCTGCATTTGCCACATAATCCATCACCTGCCGCATAATCTACAGATTTTAACAACAAAAATTGCTTCTAGCTCAAACAGTTCAAAAGTTTCAAAAAGTCCAACAATGCGTGCTGCCGTGCAGTGACCGGCGCTTTGCAGAGCTGGAGTTGTCACCTTTTTGTTGCTCAATGCTATATTTGGGTATTAAAATGGTACTAATGAGGTGCTTCTAATGCCCAGACAGTTACCAAGTTTGAAAGGGATGAAATAATGAAGTAATATTATTACAAAATGTGCTGCATTGTGCTGCATAGTTTGCCTTTTCTTGCTGCATAATTTACTTAACCCTGCCACATAATTTGGCGCTCTTCTGCCGCATAATTCCAGTGGCCCTGGTTACAGGGAAGAAGCCTCACAGACTTTCAATGGTTATGTTTCACTGGTAAAGCTATGCACAGCTGCTGCATGACCCACCCGCCGCTCACACACTCTCCAAGGACGACTGTGCACCCCTGCAGGTGGGATATGTTGCAAGAGGAGGGATTGTGTGCAACCACTCACAATTCAAAGGTATCACTCTGCAATCAGTAACACTGCTTTACAATCCGTGCACAGCGTGTGTGCTACAGCAGGTTCACCCAGCAAAGGGAGCTCTTTACTCGCCTGTAATGGTCACTACTGGTACCAGATTTCTAGTTAGGATGTTATTCCAACACCAGCCACTAGATGGCAGTAGGCTGCAGAGCATACAAATTTACTCTTCTCGTGTGCAGGATACTATTACTACAGTTAAGTAACAAGGCCCAAGATGTCCGTGTTCGTCTATATAAAAGAGTCTGTTCTGATTGGCCAGCGCACTTAAAGGATGCTGGGAGATGTAGTTTTTGTTTACTTAGTTCCACTATTGCTGTGATGTTATGCTATCCTCCGTGTAAATGTTATCTAGACTTCCCATGGTCTCAAATAAATGTACATTAGTGAAAAAGTTCTATTTATTATTACCATTGCGTTATTTCTTTACTGCAGAACTTCAGGTACATGTTATCCAATGCTCAAGCAATAGTCCTGCTCTTGGTTGTTTGTTACAAGTCAAAGGATGCTTTATCAGACCTCTGGTCCACATAAACTACATGCAATTAAAATACATGTGAATGATTAAACCATACACAGTGCTGCATCTAGTAAATCAAGCTGGTTGTAAAAATATTGAGCATGTATGCTGCGAAGTAACAGCAGTCAGATGTACAGCATCCATTTTAGGACATCCTCATTCCTCACTACTCATCCCTACTTTTCATCCCTGCTTCTCATCCATCATCCCTACTTCTCATCCATCATCCCTACTTCTCTTCCATCATCCTTACTTCTCATCCCTGCTTCTCATCCATCATCCCTACTTCTCATCCCTGCTTCTCATCCATCATCCCTACTTCTCTTCCATTATCCTTATTTCTCATCCCTGCTTCTCATCCATCATTCCTATTTCTCTTCCATCAACCTTATTTCTCATCCCTGCTTCTCATCCATCATCCTTACTTCTCTTCCATCATCCTTACTTCTCATCCCTGCATCACATCCCTGCTTCTCATCCATCATCTCTACTTCTCATTCCTACTCCTCATCCATCATCCCTACTTCTCTTCCATCATCCTTACTTTTTATCCCTGCATCACATCCCTGCTTCTCATCCATCATCACTGCTTCTAATCCATCATACATCATCCTTGCTTCTCATCCATTATCCCTACTTCTCATCCATCATCCCTGCTTCTCTTCCATCATCCCTACTTCCTATCCATCATCCCTGCTTCTCATCCATCACCCCTACTTCTCATCCATCATCCCTGCTTCTCATCCATCATACATCATCCATGCTTCTCATCCATCATCGCTACTTCTCATCCATCATCCCTGCTTCTCATCCATCATCCCTACTTCTCATCCATCATACATCATCCCTACTCCTCATCCATCATCCCTGCTTCTCATCCCTACTTCTCTTCCATCATTCCTACTTCTCATGCCTCAGCCATCATCCCTACTCCTCATCCATCATCCCTACTCCTCATCCATCATCCCTACTCCTCATTCCTCAGTCATACCAACACATTTTCAGTTTTGTGAAACACACATTCACACTGATTGGTTAGTAACAGCCAATCAGAGTTAAGAGAGAGAGCTGCACTGTATTTCACTGAAAAACAGCCTTTTCATTGCATGTGCTGGGTGAAGACAGAGTAGAGGAAATGCAACTCTGTGTTTGTTTCCAGTGAATTCAAGGCTGTACAACATTTCATTTTATTTAACTAAGTGTACACAGGACTCTGCAGAAAGCTCTGCTGGTTTGAGAAATACAAGGAGCCCCAGCTTGGGCCAAAAATCAGCTCTTGGAGAAAGGGTTATAGAGGTCATCTACAGTTCAACCAAAAACCTCTCTGGTTTCAGTTTCATATCTATCAGTGTGGAGGTGTGTTTTATAAAACTGAAAATGTGCTGGTATGACTGAGGGATGAGGAATGAGGAGTATGGATGATGGATGAGGAGTAGGGATGATGGCTGAGGCATGAGAAGTAGGAATGATGGAAGATGGATGAGAAGTAGGGATGAGAAGCAGAAATGATGGAAGAAAAGCAGGGATGATAGATGAGAAGAAGTGATGATGGATGAGAAGCAGAAATGAGAGATGAGAAGCAGAGATGATGGAAGAAAAGCAGGGATGATGGATGAGACGCAGGGATGAGACGGAGGGATGAGAAGTTAGGATGATGGAAGAGAAGTAGGGATGATGGATGAGAAGTAGGGATGAGAAGCAGGAATGAGATGAGCCAATGTATACCCAGACTAAAAATAAATGCATTCGTTCAGTCATGCGTGCTGTCGTTCTGCTACGTACATGAAATGTGTGTCTCAGAAGGATGCAAGTTCCTCTTATTAAATATGTGCATTCTAGTCCTGCTGGGAAAATATTATGATACATTTGTCTTAAAAACTTCCCAGTGACTAACTCTTGCAGAGTTTTCTGCAACAAAGAGATATGCTCCAGCCTCTGAGACTGCTTGATCCATGTTTCACCCGCACAGGGCACTGGTTTTTGGTTTCTTCATACAAAAGCCATGGATGCGAGAAGTGACATTAATAGTCTTGAATTCCGTTACTTTTCCTATTTGTTGAGAAAGTCTCATTGCCTCCCCCAGACAAATGTTAGCATTTTATCCATAAAGAACGTGTCCACTGTTGTGTTTTTCAGGCTCGGAGCAGAGGCAGACGGCGAGTGCGCCTTCGTGCAGTCACCCAGCATCTCCCTGTCCGGGTGCGACCTGCCAAGAAACTGGATCTGTACCAAGGAGCCCTACATGGCCTAGATTCTCACGGTGCCTGTCTGTGGGTCAGGGCGCGTGCTCATCCAGTCCTTGGCCTCTCCGCAGAGCCAGATCTGTACCAAGGAGCCCCACACGGCCTAGTCCGCACAGATTCTCACAGTGCCTGTCTGTGGGTCAGGGCGCGTGGCCATCCAGTCCTTGGCCTCTCCGCAGAGCAACTCTCACGTATTCCAGTTACAATTGTGATTTTGTGCACATGGGTGTGAAGGAGGTACACAGCTGTCAAAATATTGATGAGGTGAAAATAAAATAAAATACTGGAAGCATTGTGCGTTTGAGGGGCGACGAAGTGAAATAGATGCAAAGGAGTGAAAAGAGTTGAGGTGTGAGGAATGCAGATGGATAAGATGGGGGGAGGGTGCAAATGTCTAACTTGGAGTGAGCAGAAGAGGAGTGACTGAGACACTCTGGAGACCACCACCCCTTCCACAGGGCTCAAGAGTGCTTGTTTCAGACTCTCAGAATTTAAAAATGTTTAATATTAATTACTTTCGACAACTTCATTGTTGCTACTAAGATATCGTAAATAACTAGCAACCACTGACAACGCCAAGAGGCCTGGCTGTTTTTTGCCATATGGCAGTTGTGTTGTATACCTGGATGGAATACAAAGTGCAGAGAGATAAAATACAGCTGGTCTGGCACACAGTGGGAATTACAGAAATTCAATGTTCGGTGGCATGTGTAGCTGCAGATACACATGCTGTGCATAGTCCTCCGTCTGGTGTTGGGCTCGGAGTGTTACGAGTTGTTTTTCTTCGAAGAAGTCTTTTTTCAAGTCACGAGACCGAGGGACTCCTCCTACTTTGGTTCCATTGCGCATGGGCGTCGACTCCATCTTAGATTGTTTTTTTTCCGCCATCGGGTTCGGACGTGTTCCTTTTCGCTCCGTGTTTCGGGTCGGAAAGTTAGTCAGAATCTCGGAAAAATAAGTCGGTATTGTTTCGTTCGGTATCGGGTTAGATTAGAATCGACACCGAATCTTGAAGAGCTCCGGTAGCCCTTCGGGGTATTTTCGATCCCCCGTCGGGGCCTGGTCGGCCCGACCGCGTGCAACATCGAGACTGATGGAACGGACCCCGTTCCGATTCTGTCCTAAATGCCACAATAAATATCCCTATACGGACCAACATTTGGTCTGTAACTTGTGCTTGTCCCCCGAGCACAAGGAGGAAACATGTGAGGCCTGTCGAGCGTTTCGGTTGAGAAAACCACTCAGAGACCGAAGAGCCAGGAGGTTGCAGATGGCGTCCACGCCGACAGGACATCAAACGTTCGAGTAGGAGGAAGAGGAAGAATCTTTCTCCATCCACGAGTCGGATTCCGAAGAGTTCGACGTCGAAGAGCAACCAACCGTGAGTAAGACGTCGAAACAAAGATCACACGAAAAGACAGACAAAGCCCAGGGGACGCCACTGCCAACAGGCCATGGCTTAACCCATAAAGTAGGTGACCGTCCATCGGCACCGAAAAAGGGCGAGTTGGTGCCGAAGTCGTCCCACTCAGCTCGAGACACAGGCACTCAGCAATCTCGGGACCGAGAGAGTGGTGCAGAAAAGGGTCGACACCGAGATAGCGGCACCGAAGCTGCTCGGCACAGAGACACCGGCACCGAAGCTGCTCGGCACAGAGACAGCGGCACCGAAGATGGTCGGCACCGAGAGGGCACGACACCAAAAAAGAGAAAGATCTCGTCGGAGCCGAAAAAGATTAAAGACACGGTTTCGGTGCCAAAACACCCGGCAACCGAACCGAAAACCAGTTCCTACTCAGAGGAACAATCACTGTCCTCCCAACTAAAAAGACACAGATTTGAGGAGGAATTACAAACAACAGAAATAGATCACACGCAGAAGCGTATCTTTATCCAAGAGGGTACAGGGAAGATCAGCACTCTTCCCCCAATTAGGAGGAAAAGGAAACTTGACTTCCAGCAACAAGACAAGCAATCACAAGCAAAGGTGGCAAAGAAAGTAAATCCACCACCCTCTCCACCACCGTCAGCTCATGTATCACCGGCACAGACTCCACCACAATCACCAGCTCATACCACCATGAGCCAAGATGATCAGGATGCATGGGACCTCTATGACGCTCCGGTATCGGACAATAGCCCAGAGTCGTACCCATCTAAACCCTCACCACCTGAGGACAGTACAGCATATGCACAGGTGGTAGCTAGGGCAGCCGAATTCCATAATGTATTGCTACATTCAGAGCCTATCGAGGATGACTTCCTCTTTAACACCCTGTCCTCCACCCATAGCCATTATCAAAGCCTTCCTATGCTCCCAGGAATGCTAAGGCACGCAAAACAGATTTTTAAGGAGCCAGTTAAAAGCAGAGCAATAACTCCAAGGGTGGAGAAAAAATACAAGGCACCGCCCACAGACCCTGCTTTTATTACGTCACAACTGACACCAGATTCAGTAGTCGTAGGAGCAGCTCGTAAAAGAGCCAACTCGCAAACATCAGGCGACGCACCACCTCCAGACAAGGAGAGCCGCAAGTTTGATGCAGCTGGAAAAAGGGTTGCAGCACAAGCTGCAAACCAGTGGCGCATCGCCAACTCGCAGGCACTCCTAGCGCGCTACGACAGGGCCCATTGGGACGAGATGCAGCATTTCATCCAGCACCTCCCCAAAGAATTCCAGAAACGAGCGCAACAAGTGGTTGAAGAGGGACAAAATATCTCCAACAACCAGATTCGTTCTTCTATGGATGCAGCAGATACAGCAGCAAGAACAATAAATACTGCTGTGACGATAAGGAGGCACGCATGGCTACGCACATCTGGCTTCAAACCTGAGATACAGCAGGCAGTGCTCAATATGCCATTTAATGAACAACAATTGTTTGGGCCGGAAGTGGACACTGCAATTGAAAAATTAAAGAAAGACACGGACACAGCCAAAGCCATGGGCGCACTCTATTCCCCGCAGGGCAGAGGCACATTTGGCACATTTCGTAAAACAACTTTCAGAGGGGGGTTTCGGGGTCAAGCCACAGAAGCCAGCACCTCACAAACAAGACCACCTACCTACCAGGGACAATATCAAAGGGGAGGCTTTCGAGGCCAATACAGAGTGGGCCAATTCCCAAGAAACCGGGGAAAATTTCAAGGTCCCAAAACCCCTCAAAATAAACAGTGACTCACAAGTCACACAACCCCTTCACACAACACCAGTGGGGGGAAGACTAAGCCAGTTCTACAACTCTTGGGAAAAAATAACAACAGACACTTGGGTCTTAGCAATTATCCAACATGGTTATTGCATAGAATTTCTCCAACTCCCTCCAAACGTCCCACCAAAAACACACAATATGTCAAAACAGCATATAGACCTTCTAGGACTAGAAGTTCAAGCATTACTGCAAAAAGACGCAATAGAATTAGTACCAAGTCCACAAAAGAACACAGGAGTTTACTCACTGTACTTTCTAATACCAAAGAAGGACAAAACTCTGAGACCAATATTAGATCTCAGAACACTAAACACCTACATCAAATCAGACCACTTTCACATGGTCACGCTACAAGACGTAATACCACTGCTAAAACAGCAAATCTACGTGACAACGTTAGATCTAAAGGACGCGTATTTCCATATACCGATACATCCCTCGCACAGGAAATACCTAAGGTTCGTATTCAAAGGAATACATTACCAATTCAAAGTGTTGCCATTCGGAAAACCAACAGCGCCAAGAGTCTTTACAAAATGTCTAGCAGTAGTAGCTGCACACATCAGGAGGCAGCATATACACGTGTTCCCGTACCTAGACGATTGGCTAATCAAGACCAACTCGCTAACAAAGTGTTCGCACCACACAGATTATGTTATACAAACCCTTTACAAGCTGGGTTTCTCCATCAACTATGCAAAGTCACACCTTTTGCCATGTCAAACACAGCAATACTTGGGAGCGACAATCAACACAACAAAAGGGATAGCCACTCCAAGTCCACAAAGGGTTCAAAATTTTCACAAGGTGATACAAGCCATGTATCCAACTCAAAAGATACATGCAAAGATGGTATTAAAACTCCTAGGCATGATGTCCTCATGCATAGCCATTGTCCCAAACGCAAGATTGCACATGCGGCCCTTACAACAGTGCCTAGCATCACAATGGTCACATGCACAGGGTCAACTTCTAGATCTGGTGTTGATAGACCGCCAAACATACATCTCGCTTCTATGGTGGAACAGTACGAATTTAAACAAAGGGCGGCCTTTCCAATACCCAGTGCCACAATACGTGATAACAACAGATGCTTCCATGACAGGGTGGGGAGCACACCTCAATCAACACAGCATCCAAGGACAATGGGACATACATCAAAGAAAGTTTCATATAAATCACCTAGAACTGTTAGCAGTATTTCTAGCATTGAAAGCATTCCAACCCATGATAACACACAAATACATTCTTGTCAAAACAGACAACATGACGACAATGTATTATTTAAACAAACGGGGGGGGACACTTGACACAGTTGTGTCTCCTAACACAAAAAATATGGCATTGGGCAATTCACAACCACATTCGCCTAATGGCACAATTTATTCCAGGGATCCAGAACCAGCTAGCAGACAATCTCTCTCGGGATCACCAACAGGTCCACGAATGGGAAATTCACCCCCAAATCCTGAACAATTACTTCCAAATTTGGGGAACACCTCAAATAGATCTATTTGCAACAAAAGAAAACGCAAAATGCCAAAACTTCGCATCCAGGTACCCACACCGGCAATCCCAAGGCAATGCTCTATGGATGAATTGGTCAGGGATATTTGCTTACGCTTTTCCCCCTCTCCCTCTCCTTCCATATCTAGTAAACAGATTGAGTCAAAACAAACTCAAACTCATACTAATAGCACCAACATGGGCAAGACAACCTTGGTATACGACACTACTAGACCTGTCAGTAGTACCTCATGTCAAACTACCCAACAGGCCAGATCTGTTAACACAACACAAACAACAGATCAGACATCCAAACCCTGCATCGCTGAATCTAGCAATTTGGCTCCTGAAATCCTAGAATTTGGACACTTAGGCCTCACTCAAGAGTGTATGGAGGTCATAAAACAAGCCAGGAAACCTTCCACTAGACATTGCTATGCAAGTAAATGGAAAAGATTTGTTTGTTACTGTCATAATAATCAAATTCAACCATTGCATGCATCTCCGAAAGATGTAGTAGGATATTTACTACATTTACAGAAATCAAATCTAGCTTTCTCTTCCATAAAAATACATCTCGCAGCAATATCTGCTTACCTGCAGATTACTCATTCAACTTCCCTATTTAGAATACCTGTCATTAAAGCGTTTATGGAGGGCTTAAAGAGAATTATACCACCAAGGACACCACCTGTTCCTTCATGGAACCTCAACATTGTCTTAACAAGGCTCATGGGTCCACCTTTCGAACCCATGCATTCTTGTGAAATGCAATACTTAACGTGGAAAGTTGCATTTCTCATTGCCATCACATCTCTAAGAAGAGTAAGTGAAATACAGGCGTTTACCATACAAGAACCATTTATTCAAATTCACAAAAATAAAGTCGTTCTAAGAACAAATCCAAAATTCTTACCAAAGGTTATCTCACCGTTCCACTTAAACCAAACAGTGGAATTACCAGTGTTCTTCCCACAGCCAGATTCAATAGCTGAAAGAGCACTACATACGTTAGACATCAAGAGAGCGCTAATGTACTACATTGACAGGACAAAAGAAATTAGGAAGACAAAACAACTATTTATTGCCTTCCAAAAACCTCATGCAGGAAATCCAATTTCAAAACAAGGTATTGCTAGATGGATAGTAAAATGCATCCAAACCTGCTACCTTAAAGCTAAAAGAGAACTGCCTATTACACCAAGGGCACACTCAACCAGAAAGAAAGGTGCTACTATGGCCTTTCTAGGAAATATTCCAATGACTGAAATATGTAAGGCTGCCACATGGTCTACGCCTCACACATTTACTAAGCACTACTGTGTAGACGTGCTGTCCGCACAACAAGCCACAGTAGGTCAAGCCGTACTAAGAACTTTATTTCAAACTTCTTCCACTCCTACAGGCTGAACCACCGCTTTTGGGGAGATAACTGCTTACTAGTCTATGCACAGCATGTGTATCTGCAGCTACACATGCCACCGAACGGAAAATGTCACTTACCCAGTGTACATCTGTTCGTGGCATTAGTCGCTGCAGATTCACATGCGCCCACCCGCCTCCCCGGGAGCCTGTAGCCATTTGGAAGTAATCCTCAACATTTGTACATTTGTAAATATATTACTTTAACCTTCATTTTGTACATACTTATTCATTCCATTGCATGGGCACTATTACTAGCATACACAACTCCTACCTCACCCTCTGCGGGGAAAACAATCTAAGATGGAGTCGACGCCCATGCGCAATGGAACCAAAGTAGGAGGAGTCCCTCGGTCTTGTGACTCGAAAAAAGACTTCTTCGAAGAAAAACAACTTGTAACACTCCGAGCCCAACACCAGACGGCGGACTATGCACAGCATGTGAATCTGCAGCGACTAATGCCACGAACAGATGTACACTGGGTAAATGACCTTTTCCTTACATATCAACACCATGCCCACGTGGGCTGCGCCCCTTTTAGGCCCCCACCCATCCCGCCACTTTTTGCCTGAGTCCAGTGGCCTGGATTGCACACGAGCAGACAGCGCCTCAGGGGTGGGAGAAAAAACTAGAGCATGAGCTACAATAATACTGTATCTGAAGATATGATAAACTTCAGACCTAAATCCCTATAGGGACTGATTCATACGTTATGATAAATTCAAGGCGAACAATAAGTAATAAATAATTATATGTGGCTGCTAAACCAAGACCAATGATGACAAAAAAAAGGGAACAAAATAACAAAGCAAGAAACTTTAATCAGATCAAGTAAATAAGAAACAAATAATCACGAAATATACAAAATATCTAAATGTATGGACAAAAAATCTGATTCAAGCACACCTCAATCAAGCTACCCAACAATAGACAATATAATACAATAAGGAAAGATCATAGTACAAATACCACACAATTAGTGAAAAAATACAAAATATATATACATACAGGAAAAAACAATACACAATAACTGGTAAATATATATGAGTAATAATTTTAATACAAAAATAGTCTATATTGGATCTATATTTAAAAAAGAGAAAACAAATCAAGGTGGCAACGCTACAGCAAAGATGTGCTGAGGGACTGACGGCCTACGCGCGTTTCGGTGTTCCTAGTGATTATAGGTCCCCTTCTTCAGGGCCATTCCCATTTATATAATACAATAAAGATCAAGTTTTGGCAGCCAGATTTTAAAGTTGATTGAACACTTGGTACGTTTAGATCGCATAGTCATGTCATCTAATAAAAAAAGAATATATTATTATGTACTCCAATGATGCTGTTAGCGACCCGGTGGTTACCGGTTTCGATTTTTATATATATATATATATATATAAGTGGATATATATTTCTACATATAGGTAGTGTAGAGACTAGAAGGCAATACAAATTGTAGTTGAAACGAGGGAAATAGTAAAATGATAAGGAAGTAGGAAGTTAAATGAAAACTAAATGAAAGAGTGTGTATTATTATATGAAAATAAACCAAAAAGACAGATGGAGAGTGTAGATAGAGAAATCAAGATAAATAGCTAACAGTAGTTGTATTAACTGTGTTAGTTAGTGGAATAGTTAACAAATGATGGAATAGTACTCTATGCACTGGTGTTTAAATCTTTCATCTCATGACTGTGAAGACATGCACCCAAGTGTGTTGTGAGGTTACTTTAATAGGATAAATATTTGCTAACTTACTTGAATTGTCTTGGCTGAAGGTTCAGGCAGTATTACTACTGTATAGTTGTTCTAATCTTTTGTAGAGACATGCCACCATCTGGTATAATAGGGGAAGATGATCTGGCTACAATGTAAAGCAATGAACAAATATATGTAGGTACACAGGTGTATGTTTGCATTCCAATGAGAGAGGCTAAATGGCGAAATATATAAGATTTTAACAGTATTAATTGTTAACTCTAGAGTCTATTATGGAATAGAGACTTTAAAGCGAAAATATAAAAGCGCTTCTGGTTACCTGCTGTGCCTGCAACAAATTGAGCTAATAGCTTTTCTTCAATGATCTTTTTTCTATTTCCTAGTTAGTGAGGCTTTAGATGATAATCCTAGATGTATAAAAATAGTCATGGTTAGGCTAGCCTGAAATTAATAAAGATTTTAAGAGAAGTACCGCATTGGTAGAATATGAATCTTCCGAAACAGGGAGAGGTCCAGAAGGGCTCTCTCCGAGCTCGGGTCGCTTGGGAGGTATTACAAGGTGGGGGGAAAAAGAACTCACCGATATACTAGAACCCTCCTCGCTGGTCAATAATTATCGGGGCTGCAGCTCCACCGGGTTATAATAGAGCGGCTAATTGGTGTCCAAGCTAAACTAGACCGCGGCCTCACGGTACACCGTTGCGGTCTCCTTGGGCCGCCATGTTGGAATTCTGGCGTCCCGTAGCTCGAACGGGACGAATGGCATACCTATCGAGGACTTGGACGATACAGGGCACTAAAGGAGAAAGGAAAGCTTGGCTAGCTAATAAACTTGCTGCCGGCAATATTATCTAATGAGGATGGAAATAGTTAAGGTAATAAGTACACTTTATTGGAGAACATTAATTGCTAGGTTAACGGCTATATAGAAACGGCCGAGTGGATGACAAACAGCACGCAAGTTCTCTGTTAATATAACAATGGGATACTGTTAGGCAATGATAATAATACAGAGGGGAAAAAAGAGATGTACAAATGTAGAGGAAATTAATAAAATAATGTGTAAAGATAAAAAATGGAAAGTTGGAGTGAAATTAAAATTGAGAATAGATGGAAATAAGGGATAAAAAAGGAGAGAGTATAAATACAGTGAGGGACATATTATAGGATAAAATGAGAAAAAGATAAGAATAAGAAAAAGATAAGGAAAAGTTAAAAAAGAAAGATGAAAGATAGAGAGGGATAAAAAATATACAAAAATTGCCAGTGTGTATATATTTCTAAATGTAATAATACCACTCACAACTCGGTGGAACATCAGGAAAACCCGGCCATAAGTTTAGTTTAGTTTAGTTCTTAAAATGTATAGAGCGCATTTCGACCCAAGGGCATCCCAGCGCTAAAGCAACAAGGCACGAATAGGTAGAAGGATCGATACTAATTACAGAATAAAATAGTTTAAAGCTTTTTCCTGAAGAGGCGCTCCGAGAATTCATAACGGAGCTCCATGGGAAGGGCGTTCCAAAGGTGGGCAGCCTTGCTGGAGAAGGAGTTGTTGCCCCAAGCTCTTTTAGACCGAAAGATGTGTGCATACCTAAGAGAGGAGGAACGTAAATTCCTAGAAGGAATATGCAGGAAAATACGTTTCCTCATAGAGATGGGACCCTTACCATGTAGGGCCCTGTGGACAATGCAGAGAGATCCGTTCTTTGATGGGGAGCCAGTGAAGAGTAGAGATAGCCGATTTGGCGGACAAATATTTTGAGGAGTGAGTAAGAAGCCTAGCAGCTGCATTTTGCACTCTTTGCAGCTTCTTTATAGCATAAAGCGGAGAGCTGAGGAACAGGGAGTTTCCATAGTCCAGCCGGGAAAGGATTAAGGCTTGAATGAGGATTCTTCTGGCCGTAGGAGGGAGAAGGGTGAGAATCTTTCTGAACATGCGCATGAGACCAAAATAGGTAGAGGAGACTTTGCTGGCTTGGGAATACATAGTAAGCCGGGGGTCAAGCATCACACCTAGAGTCTTAACTTGAGGTTTGGGGGGAGGAAGAGTACTGAAGGCGTCTGAAAGCGATGGGAGAGGAAGAGCGGGGAACCATTGCCCAGGACCAGAACTTCCGATTTTCCATCGTTAAATTTGAGTTTGGACTCATTCATCCATTTGGCGATGTCACTCATACAGCGGGAAAGGTTAGCCACCGACGAGTCTCCAGAGCTGGAGAGGGACACCACCAACTGAGTGTCATCTGCATAGGTGACCAGTGACAGATTATGAGGGGCGATCACTTTAGCTAATGGTGACAGGTAAACATTAAAGAGAGTGGGGCTAAGGGACGAGCCTTGGGGGACTCCACATGCCAAAGGGAAGTGGCCAGAGAAGAAGGTACGGTCCAAAACTTGGAAGGATCTATCTTTAAGGAAGGAGGAAAACCAGGAGAGGGCGGAGCCTCCTACCCCTATATCTGATAGTCTCCAGCAGAGAAGATCGTGATTGACAGTGTCGAAAGCTGCACTTAGATCAAGCAGGATAATGGCTACGTGAGTCCCTAGATCTAAGAGCTGGCGAGCTAACTCGGTTACGGTGAGAAGAGCTGACTCAGTGCTGTGCAGGGCTCTAAAGCCCATTTGGGTGGGATGGAGGAGCTCATTGCTTTCAAGATAGCTAGTTAGTTCAGCATTGACATGTTTCTCAAGGATCTTAGCGGAGATAGGGAGGAGGGCAATAGGTCTGAAGTTTTCCAATAGAGTGGGGTCAAGTTTAGGTTTCTTCAGAAGGGGCTTAACAACAGCGTGTTTTAATGACTGGGGAAAAGAGCCCGAGGATAAGGAGTTGTTAAGAATTTTAGTGAGTGGAGGAACAATGGTGTCTGCTACCTGCAAGAGAGCAGAAGGAGGGGCGGGGTCTAGAGGAGAGACGGATTTGATTTTGGACAAAAGGTTATTAGTCACCTCGTCGGTGAGAGGGGAGAAGGTGGTTAAAGAGACTCCTACAGAACGAGAATCTATATCCTTAAAAATAGGAAGCAGATTCGCATAGGCGGGGAACCCAGAATATATACTGATGACTTTTTCTTGAAAAAATTATGCCAGTAGATCACTGTGGGAAACGGAGGCCTCCGTCATGGGGGTAGATATGAGAGGTGAAGTCAGTTCTTTAAAAATTTGAAAAATTTCGTTCTGAGGACATGAAGAACATTCTATTTTCTCACCATAATAGGTGGACTGGGCAATTTTAATATTATGGTGATATATTCTGATCGATTGTTTGTAAATCTCTCTGTTGGGAAGACTGTAGTTTTTACGCCACAGCCTCTCTCATTTTTTACAGTTCTTTTTGAGTTCAAGCAGGTGAGGAGAGAACCAGGGTTTAGATTTTTGGGATGAAGGAATTACTCTGGTTCTGATGGGTAGAATGACGTCCAGAGAGGATGAAATCCATTTATCAAAAGAATCTGCAGTTTCTGGGACAGAAGGGTGGTAGGTTTTATCTGGAGCCCGGAGGGCCTTGCGCCATTCCTCAGCGTCCAGTTTTGACCAAATACGTCCAGATGTTGTGGTGCTGGGGAGGTGCCCTTGAATGGCGTCATAAGGAAAGGTAAAGGAGAGAAGGGAGTGATCAGTCCATAGTAGTGGCAGGGAAGGGGCAGCCAGCAAATTGGCAATGTTGCTAAAGATAAGATCTAGCATATGACCCTTCTGATGCGTAGGGCCAGAAGTATGCTGAGTTAGTTGGAGTGCTGCGAGAGAGGTTGCCAATAATTTAGCCGAAGGCAATCCGAATTGTCGAGGTGAATATTGAAATCTCCTAAAATAGTTAGGTTAGAGAGATTGCAGATATGACTGGCTGCAATCTCCGGAAGAGTATCCAAGAAACGTGAGACAGGTCCGGGGGGTCGGTAAAGGAAAATTCCTGAAAAAGTGAAAGTGGGGTACAGACATAGTGAAAACATTAAGCTCTCGCAGTCAGGAATATCCAGAGGTGAAGTGGTGCATTTAATAGTGATTTTATGAATAATGGCTATTCCACCACCTCTGGTGGCGGGTCTATCTAGATGTATCATAGAATAAGTGGAAGGCAGAGAATTACAGATGTGCACTATAGAGTCATCATCGAGCCAGGTTTCAGTGAGAAACAGTACATCAGGCAGGAGTTCTTCGAGGAAATTATAGATGTCTAGGGAGTGGGCTGGGAGGGATCGGCAGTTAAGCAGCATCATTTTTGCTAGGTGGGGAGAAGGAACTTCAGAGGACGTAGAGGACAAAGCAGTCCACCTACAGCGTGGGCAGGAAAGGAGGGGAGGGAGGCATAAGTCGCTAGAAGGGGAGAAACGGGGATCAGTGGTTCTACACGCCAGCAGTTGAGAAGAAGAGTAGACAAACCTCTTGGGGGAAAAAAGGACAGCATCTCTGGGCTCAGGGCGCGGACGGGCGCAGACGGGCTTTCCTTTGGCGTGCCAGCAGCGCGTCCTCTGCTCGGCCGGCGCCCCTCCGTCATTAAATACTGACGTGAGGCAGCCTAAGCCGGCTTTGAAAAAAGAACTAGACCGCCAACCTGTCAAAATGGCGGTCGGAAATGTCCCCAGCAGGAAGGAGGGGAAATCCGAGCAACCGGTAGCCACTAAACACGGGCTCCGGTGCTCGAACGAGGCAAGAAATAAAAGGAAACAGTGAGCAGTAATCGGAAATGGAATTAAAAACCCCCAGAGTGGAATGCCTATAGTTTAAAAAGTTATTTTTCAAATATTACAAACAAATTCATATAACAATCGTAATCACAGCAAAAATGTTAAAAATGGAAGCTTACTCGTATGTTGCTTGCTGCGCGGCCGGCGCCCCTCCGTCATTAAATACTGACGTGAGGCAGCCTAAGCCGGCTTTGAAAAAAGAACTAGACCGCAAACCTGTCAAAATGGCGGTTGGAAATGTCCCCAGCAGGAAGGAGGGGAAATCCGAGCAACCGGTAGCCACTAAACACGGGCTCCGGGGCTCGAACGAGGCAAGAAATAAAAGGAAACAGTGAGCAGTAATCGGAAATGGAATTAAAAACCCCCAGAGTGGAATGCCTATAGTTTAAAAAGTTATTTTTAAAATATTACAAACAAATTCATATAACAATCGTAATCACAGCAAAAATGTAAAAAATAGAAGCCTACTCGTATGTTGCTAGATAAGATGTATGTTGTTCAAGTAATTGCATTTTCCCAGGGGATAAGTTCATTCAATCCTTTAGTACAACTATCTAGGGTAAATGTCCAAAAAACTTCTTGTTTTTTCCTTATTTTGTTGTCCTCTATCTGTCCAGTGTTCTTGATTTTTTTCCAGGACAGTCCAGGTGAGATCATCTACTTGATGTCCATGCTGTTTCCAATGGGATACTAGAGGGGCACTTTCCTTAACATTTCTGATGTTCGACATATGTTCCAATATTCTTACTTTGATTTTCCTCCCTGTTTCACCTACATAAAGTAAGGGACATGGACACCTGATCAAATAAATGCAATTAGCAGTTTTGCAGTTTGTCATATCTGTAAGCGCATAGTTGTTACCTTTCCAAGAGAAGGATTCGCCTACAATTGCTTTAGGGCACACTTTGCAGTTGCCACATTTATGGTTCCCGTTGATCGGTCGATCTCCACATATGGATTTTTGGCAGAATTTTTTTTCATTTTTAGGGAGAGATGCCCTAACTAGTTTATTGGAGATATTCTGGTTCTTCCTAAAGGATAGGAGAGGACGTTCTAGTGGGACTTGATTAGGGTTGCTATTAAGGATATTCCAATTAGAGAGGATTATTTTTCTGATTTTTTTCGTTCAGATTAGAATGTTGGATCACACAGACCAGTGTGGACGTGGATTTGTGATTGTTACTTTGCTTCTCGAACATACTGGTCCTATTATAATATTTGGCTCTTTTATAAGAGTCTCTGATCAATTTCTTAGGGTATCCTCTCAGTAGGAATTTTTGTTGTAATATATGAGCATGATGGTCGAAGTCAGATAAGCTGGAACAATTTCTACGGACCCGCAAAAATTGACTGAAGGGTATCCCTTGTTTTTGACTAGTGGGATGGAAACTATCAAAATGAAGAATCGTGTTTCTCGCTGTAGGCTTGACAAATAGTGACATTTGAAGTTGAGAGTTGTTATGGCCTATCCAAAGATCTAGAAATTCAACTTTACTTCTACTAATATGGAAAGTAAACTTGAGATTGGGATCACATAAGTTGATCCACTGACTGAATTCCAATAGGGATTCCTCTTCACCTGTCCAGATAAAGAAGATATCGTCTATAAATCGAGACCAAGAGTGGATATTTTCAAAGAACGGTGCTACCTCATTATAGACATATTTGTCTTCAAAGGCGCCTACATAAATATTCACAACACTCGGGGCACAAGTGGCCCCCATACTTACCCCTTCCTTTTGTTGGAAGATCTGGCTATCAAATTCAAAGAAATGTTCACGCAGTACGATGTCTAGGCACTGCAAGACGAAGGCAGAGTGTTCTGTCATGCCTTCTTTTTCAAATAGGCAAGCCACTGCTTGCCAAGCCTCTTGCTGGGGAATATTGGAATATAGTGCTTCGATGTCATTATTTATTACTTATTGATCGCCTTGAATTTATCATAACGTATGAATCAGTCCCTATACGGATTTACGTCTGAAGTTTATCATATCTTCAGATACAGTATTATTGTAGCTCATGCTCTAGTTTTTTCTCCCACTCATTTTTCCCTGACTGAGCTACTTGCATCTATCTAGGGAATCCCCTTATAGTTATTCTCTTAGCGCCTCAGGGGTGCCTGAGTCCAGTGGCCCGGACTGCACACGGCCAGCCAATGCCTCAGGGGTGCCTGAGTCCAGTGGCCCGGACTGCACACGGCCAGCCATCGCCTCAGGGGGCCTGAGTCCTGTGGCCCGGATTGCACACGAGCAGACATCGCCTCAGGGGGCCTGAGTCCTGTGGCCCGGATTGCACACGAGCAAGCAACGCCTCGGTGGGCCTGAGTCCAGTGGCCCGGATTGCACACGAGCAGACATCGCCTCAGGGGGCCTGAGTCCGGTGGCCCGGACTGCACACGAGCAGACATCGCCTCAGGGGGCCTGAGTCCAGTGGCCCGGACTGCACACGAGCAGACAGCACCTCAGGGGTGCCTGAGTCCAGTGGCCCGGATTGCACACGAGCAGACAGCGCCTCAGGGGTGTCTGAGTCCAGTGGCCCGGATTGCACACGAGTAGACAACGCCTCAGGGGTGCCTGAGTCCGGTGGCCCGGACTGCACACGAGCAGACAACGCCTCAGGGGTGCCTGAGTCCAGTGGCCCGGACTGCACACGGCCAGCCAATGCCTCAGGGGTGCCTGAGTCCAGTGGCCCAGACTGCACACGGCCAGCCATCGCCTCAGGGGGCCTGAGTCCTGTGGCCCGGATTGCACACGAGCAGACATCGCCTCAGGGGGCCTGAGTCCTGTGGCCCGGATTGCACACGAGCAAGCAACGCCTCGGTGGGCCTGAGTCCAGTGGCCCGGATTGCACACGAGCAGACAACGCCTCAGGTGTGCCTGAGTCCAGTGGCCCAGATTTGAACCCACGTCTGCGCTGCACTGAGCTTCTGTTTCCAGCTTTCACTTCAGGCCTTCAATCCAGTGCTCAAGCTCGCGACAGCCTGCTTGAAAACAATGCAAGTGACGGGGAACGTTTTGACTGACTAACCCAATAGCTGTCAAAACATTAACATTTAAGAATGACCTACCCTGCTTTCATGTGTGTTGATTCACAGAATACACAAAGCCACTAAATCTTAGCGTTCATAAAATGCATGAAACACGAGTCTCTCCTGCATTCACCAGTGTTTCTTCCTGTAGTCTCCTGTTGTTTCCAGGGGGAGATTTTCTACTAGAATTCTGAAACAGAAGAAGAATTAAACTCAATTGTAAGCAGCAAAGAATGAGATAATGTGAAAGCCAAAAGGCAAATGATTATTTGGAAAGAAACTGGTCTGACAGAGAAAAGACGGAAGACTGCAACACAAGGAAGGATGAAAGCAATAACACCCATTCTCACTGTGTCTATCACCTCAGCCACATTCTCCGACACTTCGAAGAAACTGCCAAATCAGTGCCCCTGTTCAAGAAACCATCCGCTGACCCAGCCACGTCTCCTCTAATCGGCAAACGTGTTAGAGAAACGAATCAACGGATGCCTCACCAACACCCCCCACCCAGCAGCTACCAGCTACTCAACACCACGCGGTCCGGCTTCAGGCCCAAACACAGTACTGAACAGCACTCCCCACTGCCACAGACACTCCCATGATCCTTGACTGAAGGGACGTGGCAGCCTCCATTCTCCTGGACCCCTCTGCAGCACCTGAGTCTCACAGCCCATCTTCATCAGCCGCCTGCTGTAGATTGGCATCTGAGGACCCGCTCTCCACTGGATCTGCTTCTTCTTGACGGATAGACACAAGCCGTCACCTGGCACCTTACGCCTCAAAAGCTCGCAAAGTTATCTGGAAACTGCTCAAGTTTCAGCGCTCAGCCCCATCCTCTTCAACAGATAAATAATCCCTCTGGGCAAAGTAATTCACGCACAAGACATCACATCCTCTTCAATGCTAACGACACGTAACTCATTCCCTCTCTCGAGTAAGACCCACAACATGACAAACAAGTTCACCGCCTGCATGACGAAGTTGCTTGCCGGATGACGAGTGAAAGTTACACAGAAAAGAAGTTAGGAGGAATGGGTGAATATAGAGGAAGACATAATAATGTCTCCCAATGTAGTATGTAGTGATGCACTGATATACCGAACAGAGAAAACGTGGGCCTTCCCTGTGTTTAAACTGAGCACAAGCAATTACAGTACATAGCATGGTGGCCCAGGAGGGTGGAGCTGCCATAGATCGCTGCTCATCATGTAGGGCTTGGTATATTCGGCACTTTGTTGTAGTAAGCAATTATGTAGGGGAAGGTGAAGCCAGAAATCTGCACTCCCTCACTCCTCAAAGTGAATCACAATGTTCCTTTAAGCAATTAATGGAAATGAGAGCCATTTACCTACATTGAACCGTCTGTGGATAGTCTATAAATCTGCCCAGCATCACGCCTGCCTGATCCATGCCTTTTTAGGGCCTCATTTCCTTGGCATACTTCCTTAAATTGAAGATCTATTATGTGTGTGTGATGTATCTCAAGAGGTTTTGACCATATGTTATGTGGATTTGTAAAGTGCACTATCACCCGTGAGGGTATCCTTCCGCTGGCCACATAGAAGTACCTCACACCAATTCAAGGTCTAGAGTTCTCCTTCATCTTCCTTCCAATGAAGGTCGCGAGTGGGCTCATCCTTCTGTGCGTCTATTTGCAGAGCGCACTATCACCTGCTGCCGGGGAGATTTTCTGATCTATTATCACCCCTAGGGATTTGACCATTTCCACAGGGTTAGACTGGGGTCCCATGTTCTTGGCCAGAGTGATGTGACTTCCAGTACATGGAGCTCTGTGCTTAAGGTATTTATGGTTCATCTCTTGCTGGGAAGCAGTGAGGCAGTGCTTTGAGACTGGATGTCGATGGAAGGATATGGCCCCGCACCCAAAGATGTAATCAGAGCAGAAATGGACAAACAAAAATGTTAAACAATGCGGGAGATGGGACAAGCCCTGAAGAGCCCCACGAGTATCTGCTGACTGCACAGGTTTAAATTGAGGAATGGAAAGCACTTGGAAAGGTCTTGCCAAGAAAGACGCAAACCTGTTCTGCACTCCTTTATTTGAACAATCTCCTTTGGAGGGTATTTATGGCAAACAATGTCGAACACAGCCATGATATCTAAAGGTTTCACTCACTTTATCCTCTTGTCCAAAAAGACTCTAAACTCATCAAGCTCAAACTACTTTATAGATTTAACCAAAGCCTGTCCAGAAGGAGTCTGCCCTTCCACACATGCACGCGTTGGACACCTGGCACAGGCTGTGATGAGGTTACACACTGTGAATGCTCAGACATGGTATTTGTTGGGGCAGGAATATCCCTACATGGTGAGCAGGAGTGCATTTCTGTCCTGAGTGACTTGGACCCATGTGAAACTTATTATCCTGACTTCTGATGGCCCAGCTGACATGCTAATCTAGCATATGTATGGATGCTTATGTCCATGTTGATTCCAGGGACCAAGGCCAGATTTGTGGCGTGGCTGGGCACACCAAGCGTGCCCTCTGTACTGACATCAGAGTACTGTCAATGTCCCGGCAGTCGGTGGACCCTGATTTTGTGGATCAATAATACTGAACAGAATTTTTATTGATTCAGGAGGTGTGCGGTGCCTACTGGCGGCGCTTATGTAAGATTCCACCCAGACCCTTTATGCTACCATCTCGTGAAATGGCGAGGTGTGTATGTAAGGACTGGGTGTTGCAAGACTCTGATGTGGTGAGCGTCTCATTGCTGGGATCAGTGGATCCATTTTGGATGCCCCTGGTTGGACATGGCTCAGACTGGAGAATGGAGTATAGCTTTCCCAGACAGTGGAAGGGTATTGCCTGCATTCCTGGAGCTGACGGGAGGAACCCCATATACCAAGGTGTGGAAGGATGGAGCCAAGGCTACTGTTGGAAGTGAGCATCCTTTAGCAGGGAATTGCTGACTAGACCTTCTTGAGCACTTCCCTTTAGTTGATGACGAGGGAGTGGGGGTGACTCAGCAGATTCTGGGGTTAATGGAGATGATGTTTCTAGATGAGTCTTTTTTTTCTCTTCCCATGATTGCTAACTCAGGTAGGGTCTTTGAACACCATTGTGCCCATGTTTTGGATTTTCCTGCTTGGTGCGAGCATCATCAATACTTGCTGTGAGAAATATTACTTTACACGAAGGCTCCATCTGCACTGCAGCCAGATAATAAAATTAGAAAAAAAAGAAACTGCCCCAGATAGTTTCCTAAACTTCAGACAGTGTCAACACCCACAGTTTTGAAAATGACTATAAAGATGGCCCCCAAACCATCCGACTGTGTTTAGTTTCGAGTGGGGGTGTGTTCCAAGTAGTACATGAAGATTTGCTATGATCCAGGGCTGCTGTCTGCATCTATTGCAAAGGCGAGGGGACATCACCTAAAGCCTACACAGCTTGCTAGAGAAGCTGTAGGTCTGCCTAGTGCCTGACATCATGCCCCCTGCTCAGAGAAGTACAGGAAGTGCCTGCCTGCAGGAGGAAAGACTGTCGAGGAGGAGAAGCTAAGCTGTGTTCCTGGCACGTGGACCACCCGGATCATCTGGCTTGTAGCGGGAGCGTAACCGCATCAACCTCACCTTTGAGGGGTTCATGTGGCAAAATGGACTGAACGACTAAGCAACAGTATCTTGAAAAAAAAAGTTAAGCTTGCAAGTTAGTGAGAATAGCAGTCACTTTTGCTTAAGATCTGAATGAACTCACAAGTAAGTCACCAGACGTAGTTGATTGCACGGCCTAATAAGTGAGCTTGCACCTCTGCCTGATTTTTGCCTATGACCTTTCATCTCTTTCAACATGCCATAGGAGCTGCGTTAGACCACTGAAGGTGGCCTGAGGGATGTTGTTCTTGAGCCCCGTACACGTTTAATTTCTTTGTAGAACCTTGCTGCTGAATCCCCATTGCTATCTGTATACTTCATTTTGCTGTAATACTGAAGTACTTCCCTTTTTATTAAGATAAGCACTGGGCTGGGAAGTCTGCTACGATGTCTGGTGTCTGCCTGCGTTGCCCCCCACTCTACGTCCCTTAGAAGCTTGTGACTGCTTGTAGGAAGTTGGCTCTGTATGTACTATTTCAAAGTAATAAATAGCATGCACAGAGTCCAAGAGTTTCCCTTAGAGGTAAGACAGTGGCAAAAAGAGATAATTCTAATGCTCTATTTTGTGGTAGTGTGGTCGAGCAGTAGCCTTATCAGAGGGTAGTGTTAAGCATTTGTTGTACACACACAGGCAATAAATGAGGAACACACACTCAAAGACAATTCCAGGCCAATAGGTTTTTATATAGAAAAATATATTTTCTTAGTTTATTTTAAGAACCACAGGTTAAAGATTTACAAGTAATACTTCAAATGAAAGGTATTTCACTCAGGCATTCTAGGAACGTTGAATAATCACAATAGCATGTACAGTGTTGACAAAAATGGCAATAAGCTATTTTAAAAGTAGACACTGCAAAAATCAACAGTTCCTGGGGGAGGTAAGTCAATGTTAAGTTCACAGGTAAGTAAAACACTTCAGGGTTCAAAGTTGGGTCCATCGTAGCCCACCGTTGGGGGTTCAAGGCAACCCCAAAGTTACCACACCAGCAGCTCAGGGCCGGTCAGGTGCAGAGGTCAAAGAGGTGCCCAAAACACATAGGCTTCAATGGAAACAGGGGTGCCCCGGTTCCAGTCTGCCAGCAGGTAAGTACCCGCGACCTCGGAGGGCAGACCAGGAGGGTTTTGTAGGGCACAAGGGGGGGATACAAGCAGGCACATAAAGTACACCATCAGCGGCACAGGGGCGGCCGGGTGCAGAGTGCAAACAGGCGTCGGGTTCTGTATTGGAATCAATGGGGAGACCCCGGGGTCTCTTCAACGATGCAGGCACAGGGGGGGCTCCTCGGGGTAGCCACCACCAGGGCTAGGCAGAGGGTCGCCTGGGGGTCGCTCCTGCACTGGAGTTCGGTTCCTTCAGGTCCTGGGGGCTGCGGGTGCAGTGTCTTTACCAGGCGTCGGGTTCTTGGAAGTAGGCAGTCACGGTCAGGGGGAGCCTCTGGATTTACTCTGCAGGCATCGCTGTGGGGGCTCAGGGGGTCGTCTCTGGTTACTCACGGGCTCGCAGTCACCGGGGAGTCCTCTCTGCAGGTCGAGCTGGGGACATCTGGTGCAGAGTGGAAAGTCTTACGCTTCCGGCGGGAAACGTGGAGTCTTTAAAGTTGCTTCTTTGTTGCAGAAAGTTGCAGGTGATTGAACAGAGCCGCTGTTCTCTGGAGCTTCTTGGTCCTTTGGGAGCAGGGCAGTCCTCTGAGGCTTCAGAGTAGTCGCTGGTCTCTGTTGGATGCATCGCTGTTGCAGTTTTCGTCGAAGTAGGGAGACAGGCCGGTAGGGCTGGGGCCAAATCAGTTGTTGTCTCATTCTTCCCTGCAGGGATTCAGGTCAGCAGTCCTTCTTCTTCTTTAGGTTCCAGTAATCTAGTTTCCTAGGTTCTGGGAAGCCCCTAAATACTGAATTTAGGGATGTGTTTAGGTCTGTGGGTTAGTAGCCAATGGCTACTAGCCCTGAGGGTGGCTACACCCTCTTTGTGCCTCCTCCCGGTGGGGGGGGGGGGCTCATCCCTAATCCTATTGGGAGAATCCTCCATCTGCAAGATGGAGGATTTCTAAAAGTAAGAGTCAGCTCAGCTCAGGACACCTTAGGGGCTGTCCTGACTGGCCAGTGACTCCTCTTTGTTTTTCTCATTATCTCCTCCAGCCTTGCCGCCAAAAGTGGGGCCGTGGCCAGAGGGGGCGGGCAACTCCACTAGCTGGGATGCCCTGGGGCGCTGTAACAAGCCACAGAGTGACAAAGGCACTCTCCCCATGTGGCCAGCAACATGTCTGGTGTGTGGCAGGCTGCTAAAACTAGGCAGCCCACACTGGTAGTCGGGTATGGTTTCAGAGGGCCCTCTGGGTGTATTTTACAATAAATTGCACACTGGCATCAGTGTGCTTTTATTGTGCTGAGAAGTTGGATACCAAACTTCCCAGTTTTCAGTGTAGCCATTATGGTGCTGTGGAGTTCGTGTTTGACAGACTCCCAGACCATATACTCTTATGGCTACCCTGCACTTACAATGTCTAAGGTTTGGCTTAGACACTATAGGGGCATAGTGCTCATGCACTTATGCCCTCACCTGCGGCATAGTGCACCCTGCCTTAGGGCTGTAAGGCCTGCTAGAGGGGTGACTTACATATGCCACAGGCAGTGTGAGGTTGGCATGGCACCCTGAGGGGAGTGCCATGTCGACTTAGTCATTTTCTCCCCACCAGCACACACAAGCTGGCAAGCAGTGTGCATGTGCTGAGTGAGGGGTCCCTAGGGTGGCATAAGACATGCTGCAGCCCTTAGAGACCTTCCCGGGCATCAGGGCCCTTGGTACCAAGGGTACCAGTTACCAGGGACTTACCTGAGTGCCAGGGTGTGCCTATTGTGGAGACAAAGGCACAGTTTAGGGAAAGAACACTGGTTAGCAGGGTCCCAGCACACTTTCAAATCATAACTTGGCATCAGCAAAGGCAAAAAGTCAGGGGGTAACCATGCCAAGGAGGCATTTCCTTACACTGCTCGCCATCCCTACCCTGGGAATCAAGTGTGAATATTGTGTACTTGGGACTGTAGTAGGACAGACCCCCAGACATCAGAGGCACATAACCCCAACTACCACAGTTATTGGCAGGTTTCCTCTGCCTGCCCTGTGCCAAATGCAGTGAGGGTATTGTTTCATCCTGGGAATACGACCTGATAGGGATATAAACTGTACCCTCCCGCAGGGGTGTAACTAGTGTCACCATGATAGTGATAAAGTGGCTTTGGGTCCTCTGTCCTGAAGCTCCCCCTGCTATCTTGTGTTTGATGAACTCATACTGGTAATTTCCTTCCACCACCACAAGGACTGGAGCTTGTCGCACAAACCGTGTCTAACGCTTGGCAGTGACGCACACCTGATGACGTGAAGCTAGAGTGTTATTGTGCGTCACTGCCCTAGTGGTCAGGCCGGGTCTCTGTGTCAGCTGCGCTAACAATTATGCTAGATACCTGGGTTTTTTGGTGGGGGACGGAAGTTGGAAACACTAGTGGGGGCTATGGAAAGACTAGGAGCTGGAGGGACTGGGCTGGGGGAGAGGAACCTGATGTTTACGGACAACATGGGGTGGGTCAGGAGGAGGGAACAGGTCAAGGTGGGTAAGGAAACGTTTTTTAGGTACAGTGGGGTGGACTGTGGGAGCAGGTTTGGGAGTGGAGGTAGAGGGAGTGGTTGTAGGACATGTAGGTGTGTTGGACTTGGATGTAGGTGCGTGCAAAGTGTGCTTGTGTGAGATGAGTGGGGGCTTTTATGTGTTTTGGGTGGAGTGGGGGAGAGAGGATGGGAGAAGATACACAGGTAGTGTGTATGTATGTTGGGGTGGTGTCTGCAAGTAAGGTGTGCTGCATGTGGTTGTGATGGTGGTGGTGGTGGTGACTGCGCATGTAGTGTTTGGGGTGCTAGTCTGCGTGTCTGCTGTTGTGGTGATTGTGAGCAAGGCTGAACAGGTGGCAGGATCTGGGATTAAGGAAGTTAAATAAATCAAATTGGAACGGGCAGCAGGGTGTAGATATCAAACCAACTACTCTTCACATAAGTGAGCCCCGAGTTCCTCATCGAGGATGAGTCTAATGTGATCAATACTGTTCGTCAGTCCAAACACATTGTGAGATTCTGCATTAAAACTTCAAGTACTGCATCGTCGACTGTGTCCTGAATGTGCGTTTTCAGTGACTGTTTTCAGTGGATTTACCTGACCGGCTTGTTCTGCCGACATACACACCACCCCTTGTGGGCTCTTGGTCCTGGAAGAAGCAACATTGTGTACCCAGGACATTGGGGTTCCAGGGGATCCCTATGGGCTGCAGCATTATTTTTGCCACCCATGGGGAGCCCATGCAAAGGCTTCTGCAGGACTGCCATTGCAGCCTGCATGAAATGGTACATGCACCCTTTCACTGCCATTTTCACTGCACCATGTCACTTATAAGTCACCTATGTGTCAGGTCTTCCAACCCTGAAGGCTGGGTGCAAACTACCTTTGTGTGAGGGCACCCCTGCACTGGCAGAGGTGCCCCACATCCTCCGGACTTTGCGAGTGCGGGATGCAATTTTACGCGTCCACTGGACATAGGTCAATATCTATGTACAGCTTCACAATGGTAACTCCGAATATGGCCTTGGAAGGTGTCTAACAACTGGGAATCGTACCCCAATACTGATTCCAGTATTGGTTGCACAATCCCATGCACTCTGGGTGGGGGCTCAACAGTGGACCCCCAGTACTGCCATACCAGCCTTCTGAGGTTTTCCAGGCAGTCCCAGCTGCTGATACCACGCAGACATGTTTCTGCCCTCCTGTTGCTTGAGCAGCTCAAGCCCAGGAAGGCAGAACAAAGGATTTCCTTTGGGAGAGGGGTGTTACACCCTCTCCCTTTGGAAATAGGTGTTACAGGAATGGGAGGGGTAGCCTCCCAGAGCCTTTGGAAATGCTTTTAAGGGCACAGATGGTGCCCTCCTTGCATAATCCAGTATACTCCGGCTCAGGGACCCCCAGTTCCTGCGCTGGCACAAAACTAGAGTGACAACTCCCCTGTCCATCACCACCCCAGGGGTGGTACTCAGAGCTCCTCCAGAGGGTCCCTGGGTTTTGTCATCTTGGATTCCAAGGTGGTCGGGCACTCTGGGAGCATCTGAGTGGACAGTGCCAGCAGGGGATGTCAGAGACCCCCCCCTTACTTGGTTAGGTGACCAATCCCCCTTTCAGGGCTATTTAGGATCTCTCCTCTGGGTGTTTCTGCAGATTCGGATTGCAAGACTCCAGCAGGAATCTTCTGCATCCTTTACTTCATCTTCTACCGATTGAACCGCAGCTGAACCCTCCATGAGCTCTACAAACTGCAACGAAGAAGCAAAGACGACTTCTGCAACATTGTAACTTCAGCTCCTGCCAGTAAATGCAACAGTTTCCAGGTCGTGCATCCTCTGAGGACTGCCTGTCTTCAACCTGCACCAGAAGAACCAAAGGAATCTACTGTGGAGTGACGGAGTCACTTCCCTGCTTCAGCAGGCACCTCTCTGCAGCGACGACCGGTGACGTGGGTCCCTTCTCCAGACAATGAGCGTGGATCCAGAAACACAGGTGGTGGACTAAAGTGACCCCGACAGTCCCAAGATCCAGCTGTCCAACCTTGGTGGAGGTAAGAGCTTGCCTCCCACGCAAGACAGTACCCCCATGCACGACGTGAATTGCAGTTGCCAAGGCTTGAATGTGACCTTCCATTAAGTTCTTCATGCACAGCACAGCTTAGGCCCCTAGCACTCCATCCTGTGACGCACAGCTTCCTGAGTGGTTCTCTGGCGGTGTGGGATCCCTTTGTGTCGTGCTGCATGGGCCTCCATTTGCACCTTCTTTGTCCCCTTGCTGTGGGACTCCTGTGCACGCTAACTTGTCTTCTGAGGGCTCTCTGATTTGCTAAGAGCCCCCTCTGCCCCCCTCTCCTGGGTTGAGGCCACCAGGTCCCTCATGGTCCCGGGCAGCGCCATTTTCTGCTAACCGTGA
Source organism: Pleurodeles waltl (assembly GCF_031143425.1). NCBI lineage: Eukaryota > Metazoa > Chordata > Amphibia > Caudata > Salamandridae > Pleurodeles > Pleurodeles waltl. The sequence goes on along the minus strand of NC_090439.1, from coordinate 1,172,264,948 downwards.
GTTTTGCGTGTGCCAAGGCTTGTTGTCAGAATCCAGCGACGCAACCAGACTGCAATCATCCATCCGGCGTGGGACATCTTCTGCACAAACTAGGAATCTGCATCCATCTTCTTGGGTGCATAACTGACTTTGTCTTCTTACCAGTGGTTCTTCTTCTGCACTTTCATCAGGGTTAGCAGGGACTCTTGTTCTCCTTGGACTCTTCAGTGCTTCTTGGACTTCGTCCCCTTCTTCCACAGGTCTTCAGGTCCAGGAATCCATCATTGGTGTCCTGCAGTCTCTTCTGGTTCTTGCATAATCTTCTATCACGACTTCTTGTGTGTTCTAGGAAAGTTACTGTGATTTACTCCTATTTTCCTGGGCTCTGGGGTGGGTTCTATTACTTAACTTTGGTGTTTTCTAACACTCCCAGCGCCTCTCTACACAGTACAGTTGCCTAGGTAGGAAAGCAACTTTCGCATTCCACTATTTTAGTATATGGTTTGTGGTCCCCCTACGCCCATTGCAACCTATTGTGATATTCACTATTTGCACTGTTTTCTGAGGGTGTACTTACCTGTTTTTGGAGACTAGTTTATATAATGTGTATATTACTTACCTCCTAAGGAAGTATAGTCTCTATGGTATGTTTGGCATTGTGTCACTAAAATAAAGTACCTTTATTTTTGTAACACTGAGTATTGTCTTTCATGTGTGAGTACTGTGTGACTACAGTGGTATTGCATGGGTTTTGCATGTCTCCTAGTTAGGCCTTGGTTGCTCAGCTACAGCTAAGTAACCCTAGAGAGCCTGGCTTCTAGACACTGACCACATTTCACTAATAAGGGATAACTGGACCTGGTATAAGGTGTAAGTACCTCTGGTACCTACTACAAACCAGGCCAGCCTCCTACAACCACTAATTCCTCTTGGGTTCCAGAGTATTGCGCTACTCGCCGAAAAGTGATTCAACACCTCATCAGGGGTTGTAAGCGCTATATAAATACATTTACAATAAACCAGCGCTTTAAAACAATATAACATCAGCAAAGCCAAAAGGTCAGCAGTTAACTTTGGCTTTGTCATTGCATCTCTTTTTTTGGGAAGGGTTTTGTAAAACTTTATTGCTGGGGTAATTGCTGGGCCTTTGTTAATGTATAAATATAATTGTCTAAAAGCAAAAATATTGTGTTACCTAAAAAGCACATATTTACCATGGAAGTACTTAACACTGAAGGGAACTACTTTATGTGTGGATGTGCTTTTGTGAGAGGCAGACTACAATCACTTCAAATGACTTTATTCAATAGCTGAAGCAGGCTGACCAGTTTCCCCATTCTGTATGCTGTAGAGGGTGGAGGAAAATTGTGAATGACGGAACGATAGATCAATTGGAGAAGCAAGCTGGCTTGAAAGCAACTCTAAGCAAGTATGCTGAATAAATGTATAGAGGCATATTTACAAGGAGCTTGCCCCACCGCTGTGTCTTTTTTTTTGTCGCAGCAACAACACATTCACTGCTCCATATTTACAAAGTGACGCATTAGGCATAATGTGTCACTTTTCTTTCTCCTGCGTCATTTTTTACCTGTACTACAACCCACTGCGTCAGGTTAAGTTAATCGCATGCAAGTTAGGCATTCCCTTTTAAAATCCCACACAAAACTGACGCATCCATATTTACACATTTTTAGCTGAAGTCATGCATTGCTGAGAAATACCATGCAGAGTCCAAAATGTGTCTAAATTCCTTTGCCTCCTTAACCAAGGCATAGAAATAACACATTGGCCTTGCAAGAGGAATCTGACAAACTAAAGTCATGCTTATCATGGCCTTGTCCTATCTTGTCACTACATGAAGGACAACTGGGACTGCTTTTCCTGCAAAAATCAGCAATTACATGCCACTGACCCTCAATACATCATTGCTCTATCTTATTACGGATTTACCCGACCATCCAGTCCTTTGGAAACCCTTTTGCATTTTACAAGCAACATCAAGTCTATGTGACGAAACATGTGTTGGCTGTTCTCGGATGTATCACTGTTTCAACAAGGAATAAACCTCAATCAACTATTACGTAGTGTCTTTTGGATCTTTTACTTATTTCTACATTTTGGAGTAACTTCTTGGACTACTTTGGTGTGCCTGGTTGATATTGACTCTGTTCAGGTCTGATTGGTTTTCCAATTGGCCCTTTTTCACACCCGTGATGGTTGAGTGTCTTACCAGGTTGGCACCCTTGGCACTTGTCTGCGTACAAGTCAATGTTTACTAATACTGTATACATGCTGTAAATCGGATGTGCGAACTTTAAGTGCATTAACCTCCTATTTCTTTTCTTGTAAAGTCAGTTTACACACTAGAACATGTCTGTATTTCACAACCCTGCTAGTAGTGACGATCATGTTGTAGGACCCCTTGACCAAGCTGGGACCGTGGCATTTATGATTGCATCATCAACCGGCAGCAAGGCTATGTGATGTTGTGTACGTTTTGCAAGGGACAGGCCAGGATTGTCATTACTCCATGGGGTAAGGGGTCCCCAAGTCCAGGCCTGCGTATTGCAAAAGAAAACAGGTAAGTGCACATGTAAGGTGGGAAATACATATATTGCCACTTCACATTCAAACATATACTTCACTTACATCACACTGTCGCTCACTATGTCACACATATGTCATACACATAAGTACACTATGCCCACTGTAATGTGAGACACAGACATACAATATGCATACACGTTTACATGCAGGACCAATGTAAAAGTGAATAAGGTGATATTCCACCATTTTACAGTCTTTTACATTGGTCCTTAAACATTAGGCGACTTGCGTCATTTGAAACTGATGCAGCACCTCTAAATGTTGATGCATTGCTAAAGTTGCATCAGTTGTGAGGCCAATTTCAGCGATGAGCCACTATTGGGGTGTAATCCTTATGGCAAATTTCCCACAGATGCGTCAGAATTTCTGACGCAGCTTGGATCCTTGCGCCATGGTGCCCTGTATTGTAAATAGAGTGCATCCGTGGCGTCATGATGGATTCCTGAGCATCGTAAATAATTTTGACGCATCACTGCCGCAAAGTAGCGATGAGTCATTCTTTGTAAATATGGCCCATAAATTCTAACTTGATTGAATGAAGGAATTATAGTTTATTAGGTCAGTATGAATACCTCGTTTTGAGAAATGACTACCCCAAAATACCAACTTTTTACTTGATAACAAAAATCCATAAAGATCCACGTCAAACCACGGGGAGAATGATTATTCCTACAAAAGACAACCTTTTCAAGAATACTTCAAGGTATATTGACTTTTTCCTCCAAGAGTATGTATGGAATTTACCATCATACATTCAAAACGCTGGTGATTCCCTTAAAAGGGTATATGACATTCCTTGGAACGAAGACTGCCTACTGATGAACCTCAATGTTACCTCGTTGTACACGAGAATTATACGTACAGACGGGCTGCAGGCAAGCGAACATTTTTTGAGAGGGAGATCAGTGAAATTGTACAAGCATACTAAAATGGTATCTATGATCAAATTGCATATTGAGAATGCCTTTTTCCTATTCAATGTGGCCATTTGTAGACGGACACTGGGTGAAGCAGTGGGCATCGCCCCTCACAGCTATGCTGGGTTGGTTTTGGGTTGGTGGGAGCAGCAGGTGCTCATCAGCAGGCTGTCAGGTCCCACATGAACCTCCAGGGTGCCTCACCTGGGGGAAGCACGCAGGGCCTTGCGACCAGCATCTTCTGAGACAGAGAACTGACCTCTGAGAATGTGAAGGATGTTTAACTAGGTGCAGGACCCGCAGGAAGTGGGGGTGGATTCAGGTGTCCTGACTGCGGGGGGGAAGCGGGTGGTGCAGGCAAGAATTCACATGCACGTATTCCAATATCTAAAAAGCCAACACTCAACAACGTTCACACGCAATACGTAATAGATATTCTACATAAACTAGGGTTTTCTATAAATTACCAAAAATCTTGTTAACAGCCATCCCAAATACAACAATATTTGGGAGCAACACTCAACACACAAAGAGCAACTGCCACTCCAAGTCCACAAAGGGTGCAGTTGTTTCAAAATATAAAATCAAGCATGCAACCAAACAACAATACACGGTCAGGTTTGTGATGAAACTATTAGGCATGATGTCCTCATGCATAGCTATTGTCCCAAACGCAAGGCTACACATGCGGCCCTTACAACAGTGCCTAGCAAAACAATGGACGCAGGCACAGGGTCAACTCCAAGATCTAGTGTTGATAGACCGCCAAACACACTCTTCGCTTCAATGGTGGAACCCTGTAAATTTGAACAAAGGGCGGCCTTTTCAAGACCCAGTGCCTCACGCCATTCTCACAACAGACGCATCCATGTTTGGGTGGGGAGCACACCTCAACAATCACAGCATACAAGGTCAGTGGGACAATCAGCAAAAACAACTCCACATAAATCAATTAGAACTGTTAGCAGTTTTTCTAGCACTAAAAGCCTTTTAACCCTTTGTAGCCCATAAACACATTCTTGTCAAAACAGATTACCCGTTTAATGAGAAACCAGGCCCAGACTGGCACACTAGCGCAGCGCCCTCCAGCTGTGAGGCATGGCACTGTGCCACTCTGTCAATACTTTACCAACTATACTGAAGGTTCAGGTGCGTCTAGGCACAGTTCCACATTTTACCATTTAGGGGGGCTGTGGTAAAGTAGGAAAAAAGATCTACCCAAGAGCACACGCCCTGCTCGATGGAGAGTCGAGAGCCAGGATTAACTATATTTGCTTGTGCCCAAGTCTGCTAAGTGGCAAGTGTGCTTTTGTTCCTCGTGCCTGGTCCGCGTGACACTCTTCCTCCTCTGATGAGGACTTCCTCACTTCAGAGCGTGAGAAAGAGGCGCCAATAGTTTCAACAGACCTGTCCCCGCTCTGAGCCCCCAAGTGGGCGTCTGGAGGGTTAAATCATGTACGTGAAGCACGTGTGCAGCCTGTATGAGTGACATAGAAGACGGACTACCCAGGGCGCCCTGTGCACAAGGAGGGGGTCACCTCCTTAAAGCTCTCCCCAACCCTCTCGGGCGGTCTCAGCGTTACCCCCGAAGGGACCCCTATATACAAGTATGCCTGCGAGCCTGGTGAAGCGCCTAGAAACAGCAATTGCATCAACCAATCGCATGCACATCTTTTCAGAAAATTGTGCCCCCCCTAAATCTGGTTGCACCAAAGACAAATATTTGTCACCCAGAAAAAACGGTAGTACTATTATCCGGCCATTACTGCCCTCCTGCAAGATGCCAGGCCACCACAATGTGTGCGGCAGAAAATAAGGTACCACCAGAGATGCTGGCAGACCTGGCAATATTTTACTTTCTTCCACACATTTATACATACAATAAACATACTCTAGAGTACTGCCAATATGTATGCATGCTTTTCAAAGATTTCAGGGTGCTGTTCACGTGTTTGCATCTGCAGATGTACTACTCATAACATAAGGTTATCAACGTCATCAATGCCTCGATGGACCTGCTGAGTCCACAAAGGGATGCCCAGTGCTCCAGTGGTAGCTTTGCAATATGTTTCGGCTGCTTGTGGTGCCTGCTGCCTGGGTCTGCCCAAGGTCCCATGGCCCGACAGCTTCGCTGCGCCAATCTTGCCCTTGGCACCGTCCCACGCATCCACAGAACAACCACTGGGGGCAGATCATTCTCGCACCTCACTGCCAAGAGGTGGAACACTCTCCCCACCCACCTGCATCAGACCGAGTACCTCCTTACCTTCAGGAGACATCTCAAGACATAGCTGTTCGAGAAGTAGCAGCCCCCACCACAAGCACCTTGAGACCCTGAGTAGTGCGTTCAAATTCCCTGATTGATTGATTGATATGGACTGTTATCTGTCTCCCTTGTGGTAGACATCTTGCCAGGTCTACAGCAGTTTCATCCCAGGGTTACAGCTATTATAGGGTGACCCGAATTTTAAAGTAAAAAACCGGGACATTTCACGAACATAGAAGAAGGACAACACGTTTTCTTCAACCAAGAGCCGAGAATGACAGCGCTCATCACCACAGAATTACAGAAAAGGCACTAAAAACGCAAATCAAATGCCATTTTTAAAGCCAGTACAATGCCTGTTAATTAAATAGCTTTCTAATAACACCTGCTTTGTATTACTGCTTTAGAAAACAAAAAAATCACTTCTTGCAGTTTTCAAGCGACTCTCTAAAAACCGGGAAATGAGCTAAATTTCCCGAAATCTGCTGGGACAGCTGGTGAAAAACCGGGACTGTCCTGGCAAATCCGGGACGTCTGGTCAACCTCAGCTATTACCATGATGCCACCTGCCCACTGTCCTACCAGGGCACGTATTTCCATTCAAGCTACCCATTGCCACGTGGTGCACAAGTGGATCAAATCTAGGGCAGAGAAACACATGTGAATAACTTCCAGTCAGAAACACAGCAAAGCCAAGACAGTTAGTAGTGAATACCTGTGTTCATCACTCCCGTGCACACGTGCACTCCCAGAAGCTTCAAGCCTTGGACAGGGGGCAGGAGCTGCTGAAAGTGGGGCCGTGTCCTTGACAGCGCTGGAGCCAGGCTCAGTGCTGAGGCACAAACGTACAAGTGCCTAGAAGCAGAAGTCTTAGTGATACAAGGAGGCCCGGGTACATGCATAGGGCGGTGGGCACGTCGGAGGTGAGTGATCCTGTGATATCACCACATGCTCTTCCTAATTCTAACACCCCAGGTTTCTTCTTGGGTTCCTAAACTGCCTGCCCCGTCCCTCTCCCGCCACTCTTTATTTATGTGTACCGCGCACAGCACTCATCTCTTTGTTATTCCACTACTCCTCCCATCCTCTGTCGCCCGCTCCGGGCTCTCAGGGTCTCCGCCTGCTGTGACCGGGCACTCAGGGTCTCCGCCTGGTCTGCCCGGGCTCTCAGGGTTTCCGCCTGGTTTGACCGGTCTCTGCCTCCTCTGCCCGGGCTCTCAGGGTCTCCGCCTGCTCTCTGCCTGCGCTCTCAGGGTCTCCGCCTGCTTTCTCGCTCCGGGGTCTCAGCGCCACCGCCTGCTCTGCTCGGGCTCTCTGGGTTTCCGCCTGCTTTGCCCGGGTTCTCAGGGCCTCCGCCTGCTCTGCCCCGGATCTCAGGGTCTCCGCCTGCTCAGCCCAGGCTCTCAGGGTCTCCACCTGCTCTTTCTGGGCTCTCAGGCTCTCTGCCTGCTCTGCCAGGGCTCTCAGGGTCTCTGCCTGATCTGGCCGGGCTCTCAGGGTCTCTGCCTGGGCTCTCAGGGTCCCTGCATGCTCTGTGTCATAAATAAAGCACAATGAAAGATAGGAGTTCCTGAGATTTATTTACACATAAAGAAAACACGTCCTGTCAGTCCCACATCCATCAACGAATAACTCTCCTCCCCGTGCCTTCCACGTTCCCCCCATTCTACATTCCAGATTCCCTCTAACCTTCCATTGTACCACATTCTCTCTATAACATACTTTCCCTCTTTAAACAAAAACAAATAAAAACAGGTATGTATCTGTGGCAATAAAATGATAAACAAACTTAACAAAATAAACTTAGTAACCCACTGCAATAAAACATCCTAATAAGAGTCCTTTTTTCCAGATGTACTGTTTTCCTAAACAAAATCCTTGAACTTGGCTGGTTGACGTCTTGCCCTAAAGTTGGACTTTACTCGTGATGCAACAGAGGTATCCCCCACAGCAACATTAACGTCACTGTCACACGTCTGCATCGACTCTCCCTCTCCAGATCGATCATCCACCACTTCCTGATGATCACAACTAATTTCACCATATCGCATACTATCTTCAATCCTGAACAAAGGATTTATAGCATAACTCCTGTCCTGGTCCTTGTCATTCCATGCACACTTTGCTAGTCTACTTACATTCCACACCTTGCCGTCCTGCGTAACAACACTATTCCTGAACACTTTTATAACTTTCAAAGCCTCTCCAAACCTAGCCGCCCCTTTCACCAAGAAACCATGTTCACGCACCTTCACCCAATCACCCACCTCAAAACAAGGTTCTTTCACTTTCCACTTATCATCATACCTCTTCTTGAAATACTCCTGTTTCCTCCTTACCCTCTCTCTAACTTCTTCAACTGAGAATGCCTCCCAGTCTCTATTCTGCTTCTTTTTGAACCACCAAGGGCACAATTTAGACACGGGGTGTCTGCCTTTAAGTAATCTAAATGGACTCACCTCTGTAGTACTTTGCGGAGTGATACGATAATGCCACAACTTCTCCCTCAATTTTTCTTTCCACAATCCACCAAATCCACGCGTCCAGAAAATACTATCTTTAAGAACCCGGTTAAATCTTTCAACTTGACCATTGCCTTTAGGATCATATAAAGGAGTAGTTACATGTTTGATGTTACTGTACTTAAGAAAACTTTTCATCTCACTCGAAGTCAGCTGGATACCATTATCTGAAATCAAAACTTCTGGATAACCTTCTCTAGCAAACACCTCTTTAAAGAATTCAATAATAGTTGCTGATGTCACCTGGGAAACCAACTTCACCTCTGGCCATTTGAAAAATAATCTATCAACACCAGAGCATAACGTGTATCTGTTGGAAGAGAAAAGAACGGGCCCAAATGTCAAATCCTAATTTCTGCCAAGGTGAACTCGGCCAGGGAACAGGAATTAGAGGAGCAGGAACCGTCTTCAACATTTTCTCTGCATTCACACACACTCCACACTCCCTCACTACCCTGTCCGCCATTTTATCCAGTCCTGGCCACCAAAAACAAGTGCGAATAAGTCTTTTCATGGATGACATTCCTGGATGACCCTCATGTGCTAATTTTAAAATCACATCCTGCATTCCTTTAGGAGGAATACATTTCCCTTCCTTAAACAACATATTGTTCTCTATGTCCAACTCATCTTTCACCTTACCATACGGCTCTACTTCAACAGTTACACTTCTCCAGTTTGGCCAACTCTCCCTCACATATTTCTTAACCTCTTGGAGCACTTGGTCCTCCTTATCACATCTGATCCACTCATTCTCGTCTATACCACCAAATTCAGCAGACATATAACCCGAAACAGCAGAAACCACGTCACACTCCAAAACACCCTCACAAGCTCCTCTCTCCATCTGTGGAAGGCGCAACAAACAATCCACTACAGCATTGTTTCTTCCTGGCACATATTCAACCTTGAAACAATACTCCTGCAACCTGGAGACTAATCTGGCAATACGAGCAGTAGCATTCCAGCCTCCACCTGGAGATAAGATACCAACCAAAGGTTCGTGGTCTGTTTGCAAAATAAATTTAGACCCCCAGATATAGTCCCGGAAATGTTCAACCGCCCAAATGCACGCTAATAGTTCCTTTTCAATCACTGCATACCTTCGCTCTGCCTCGGTCAAAGTACGAGATGCGAAGGTAACATTCCATCTGTCCTTCCCACACCACTGAGATAACACACCACCGATTCCATACATACTTGCATCCACCGTCACAATGCATTGTGCCCCCACACAGAAAGGCTTCAACGTAGGTGCCTCAACAATTTCTTTTTTGATTATCTCAAATGCATTACTTTGTTTACCAGTCCAAACATACTGAACTCCTTTGCGTGTGAGCTCCCTCAAAGGTTCCATCTTGGTAGCAAAATCCTTGATAAACTTGCTATAATATTCACACAAGCCGGTGAAAGACAACAATTTCTCCCGATTATCAGGCACTGGAGCATTAACTATTGCTTCCACAAGAGATTGTTTGGGAACTACCCCTTCACCTGAAATGGAGTGACCCAAATAATCAACAGATTTTGCAAAGAACTTGCATTTCTTCGCCTTCAAGGTCAACCCATTCTTACTCAGTACTTTACACACATTCACCACATGCTGTTTATGTTCCTTCTCATCCTTCGAGAAAATCAGAACGTCGTCTTGAAAACATTTTACATATTTGTCCATGTCCTTAAACAGATGAAACATTGCTCTCTGGAAGACAGACGCAGCTGATGCCAAACCAAAAGGCATCCTTTTGAACTGGTATAATCCTTGCGGGGTGATAAACGCTGTTAAATGTCTAGAGTCTTCCGTTAACTCAATCTGATGGTACGCTGATCTCAAATCTAGTGTGGAAAAGATGTTCGCCCCTTCCAACATACTAATAACCTCGTTGATCTTTGGCAAAGGATGACAATTCACAATGATATTGGCATTTACAGCTCTCAGATCCACACATAGTCTCAAAGATTTATCAGACTTACGTGCCAAAACAATCGGAGAAACCCACTCAGAGGATTCAATCTCCTCTATCACACCTTCATTCACCATCTCTGATAACACCTGCTTTAACTCTTCTCTCACACTGATGGGAACATTTCTAAGTTTTTGTATCAGAGGTTTAGCATTAGCCTTCACCTTGATTTTATGGCTATAATTGGCTAATTTGCCTAATTTGCTAGTGAAAACTTGTGGAAATCTGGACGTAATCCATTCAGTCACCTCCCTTGACTCTACCACCAAGACAGGCTCGCTACTCCGGGGGTTCAAAATTATACCCAGTTTCCCTTGGTCTCTCCATCCCAGGACATTCACACCCTTAGCAGCAACGTACAATTTAATGCTCGCACATCTCCCTTTAAAATTGATAACAGTATCCACAAAACCAATCACCTCAATAGTGCCCCCATCAAAACTTTCCGCAACAATATCAGATTCTTTTAGATCACCCTTATTCCAAATCCCCTCAAAGGTTTGTTTAAAATACTCAAACGTGACGATGGTCCAAGGGGACCCCGAATCTGCCATTAACTCCAATTTCCTTCCAGCAACATGCACTTCACACCTTGGTTGACTTAAACGTTCATACCCTATTACGTTTCCCTGCTTGAGCAACAACACCATGCCTCTGTGCTCGCCATCAAACTCCAGACACTCACGCACGCCATCTTTCCCTTGGCAACATAGTTCCCTTTCTTGAAATCTTTGCACACCCGTGCAAAATGTCCCAACCTTCCACATTCCATGCACTCTTTTCCAACCGCAGGACACTGAGGTGACGAAGCCAGGTGGTTCAGACTACCACAACGAAAGCATGACAGTTTTTCCGGCCTGTCATGTTTTACCCATTTCCTGCCTGCTGCAGTACGCTTGACAGCAACATTACTATTCAAATTACTGCCCACCATAGCGCCCACCACCTCAGACTCTACACATTTTACCTTGTCAGTATCTTGTACTGATCTCATCCATTGTTCAGATTGCTCTAAAGCTTTCGCAGTTGCAATTACATCTTGTAATTTGGGATCGCCCATAACCCATAGATGCTCTTGGATTTTCCTGCTTTTGACATGCACAATAATTTGATCTCTGATCATTTCATCAGTCATATTTTCAAAATTGCAATGTACAGATAGACCACGTAACGCTGTAAGAAATTCATCAAATGTCTCTTCTGAATGTTGTACTCTTGTGTAAAATTTGAATCTATTCAATGCTAGACTCGCAGTAGGTTTGAACCTCATCTCCAATCTCATTAGCGCCTCTTTGAAGACATCCACCTCTCCATCGCCTTGATCTTGTACTGGTATCGGGGGTAAAGTTCTAAAAACCATTTGCCCCTCAGAACCCAAACAATGCAATAAAATATTATTTTTCCTTTCCTGTGACATGTTGTCATCATCAATAGCTTTCATGTAGGTTAAAAACTCCTCCTTCCACCTAGACCAGTGCATTGGTGGATCACCCTTGCTCTGTAAAAATTTAGCTGGAGGTTCAAATTGCATGTCTCCGTCTTAAAAAACTGCAGAAAAGTCCTCTTCTAATGTCAACACAAATGTCTTTATTTTTATATAGTCCTTTCTCGTTGACACTACAGCAAGAAACAAAGTCCTTTCACCATGTTCACACCTTGAGAGGAAAAAAAAAAAAACACAGGCCCCGCCCACTATCAGATTAAAATATGGCACAAGCGGCAGAATTGCAGGACACAGGTAAGCGATCCTTTAGTAACGCGGCCTTAACAGAAAACGCTTGTAAAGCTCAGAATGCGTCTGAGCTTAAAGATTCCAACAGGCCAACGTGCTTATGAAGGACAAAAGATGTCGCGCGGCGCGTTGTTCAAGATAATACCGCGCGACTGTCTTTAACTGCCGTTACACCAACAGGCAGGTAGGTTCAAATTGGAAAGGTTAATAGCAAGAAAAACGCCAAGTTACCGTAAGATCGTCGAATTACTTAAACTTCCTTCTCAATGTTTGCCGTATTATTACAGGGTGGGCGGCTTCTATTCCTCCGAGTGTGCAGCTTCACGCTAAATAGTTCAGGCGTGCGGCTCCTATATCTCAGAGAGTACAGCTTGCTGCTCTTTCAATTGTTCAGGCGTGGGTTCGTCGTAAACTCGTCGCCAAAATGTCATAAATAAAGCACGATGAAAGATAGGAGTTCCTGAGATTTATTTACACATAAAGAAAACACGTCCTGTCAGTCCCACATCCATCAACGAATAACTCTCCTCCCCGTGCCTTCCACGTTCCCCCCATTCTACATTCCAGATTCCCTCTAACCTTCCATTGTACCACATTCTCTCTATAACACTCTGCCCGCGCTCCGAGGGTCTCAGCCAGCTCTGCCCGGGCTCTCAGGGTCTCGGCCTGCTCTCTCGGGCTCCCAGGGTCTCCGCCTGCTCTGCCCGGGCTCCCAGGGTCTCCGCCTGCTCTGCCCCAGCTCTCAGGGTCTCCGCCTGCTCTGCCTGCACCCCCTGCACTGCCTGGGCTCTCAGGGTCTCCGCCTGATCTGCCCGGGCTCTCAGGGTCTCTGCCCGGGCTTTCAGGGTCTCCGCGTGCTCTGCCCGCGCTCCCAGGGTTTTCACGTGCTCTGCCCGGGCTCCCATGGTCTCCACCTGCTCTGCCTGGGCTCTCGGGCTCTCTGCCTGCTCTGCCCCGGCTCTCAGGGTCTCTGCCCGGGCTCTCAGGGCCTCCGCCTGCTCTGCCCCGGCTCTCAGGGTCTCTGCCTGCTCTGCCTGGGCTCTCAGGGTCTCTGCCCGGGCTCTCAGAGTCTCCACTTGCTCTGCCCGCCCTCCCAGGGTCTCTGCCCGCTCTGCCCGGGCTCCGCCTGCTCTGCCCGGGCTGTCAGGGTCTATGCCCGGGCTCTCAGAGTCTCCACCTGCTCTGCCTGGGCACTCAGGGTATCTGCCTGCTCTTACCGGGCTCCGCCTGCTCTGACCGGGTTCTCAGGGTCTCCGCCTGCTCTGCCCGGGCTCTCAGGGCCTCCGTCTACTCTCCCGGGCTCTCAGGGCCTCCGCCTGCTCTGCCCGTGCTTTCAGGGTCTCCGTCCGGTCTCTCAGGGCCTCCGCCTACTCTGCCCGGGCTCTCAGGGCCTCTGCCTGCTCTGCCCCTGCACTGGAGCCTTGCTCACGGCCTCCTGCTCGGGCGCTCATTCTTTGACCTTCCCTCGCGCTGTCACTCCTTTCCGACCCCCACTTTCTTTCCAGCTGATGCCTTCTTTTCAAGTTAGCGCTATACATTCATTTCCCCGACTCTTTCGTCCTCCCTTTTTCGCTGTTTCCTCATCATCTTGCTTTTCTTCATTCTGTCCACGTTCTATCATGTATCTCTTCACTCTCGCTCTAACATCTCCCTTCATTTTCCATCACTCACTTTCTTTCTCTTTCTAGCTCTTCCTGTCCTCCTAGTTCTCTCCCTCTAGGCAGTTTCCCTCCTTTTTCTTCCCACCCTCTCACTGTTTCTTCCCCATTCCCCATTCCCTCTTCCCCTTTCTCTCCTTTGCTGTTTCTTCACTTCACTCGCCCCTTCTCTTTGCTCGTTTTCTGTCTGGCCAACCCTTGTCCTAACTCTCTGGCAGCTGATGTACCCCGAGTCCTGCCAGGGCTGTCTCTTCACTAACTTACAAGTGACCACGCCAATGTGTTGACGTCACAGATGAGGGACAAAGGAGTCACTTCAATAACTACAATGGAATGCATTAGCAGCCGAGCAAGTAACACTCACACAGAGAAGAGAACAGGCCCACAAGCGGCAGCAGTGCGAGCTTCATTCATACAGGGAACAGGCACACCACAAGCACCAGCAGTGCAAGCTTCCTTCACACACGGAACAGGCACACCACGAGCACCAGCAGTGCAAGCTTCCTTCATACACGGAACAGGCATACCACAAGCGACAGCAGTGCGAGCTTCATTCATACACGGAACAGGCACACCACGAGCACCAGCAGTGCAAGCTTCCTTCACACACGTAACAGGCACACCACGAGCACCAGCAGTGCAAGCTTCCTTCATACACGGAACAGGCACACCACTAGCACCAGCAGTGCAAGCTTCATTCACACCTGGAACAGGCACACCACGAGCACCAGCAGTGCAAGCTTCCTTCACACACGGAACAGGCACACCACGAGCACCAGCAGTGCAAGCTTCCTTCATACACGGAACAGGCATACCACAAGCGACAGCAGTGCGAGCTTCATTCATACACGGAACAGGCACACCACGAGCACCAGCAGTGCAAGCTTCCTTCACACACGTAACAGGCACACCACGAGCACCAGCAGTGCAAGCTTCCTTCATACACGGAACAGGCATACCACAAGCGACAGCAGTGCGAGCTTCATTCATACAGGGAACAGGCACACCACAAGCACCAGCAGTGCAAGCTTCCTTCACACACGGAACAGGCACACCAAGAGCACCAGCAGTGCAAGCTTCCTTCATACACGGAACAGGCATACCACAAGCGACAGCAGTGCGAGCTTCATTCATACACGGAACAGGCACACCACGAGCACCAGCAGTGCAAGCTTCCTTCACACACGTAACAGGCACACCACGAGCACCAGCAGTGCAAGCTTCCTTCATACACGGAACAGGCACACCACGAGCACCAGCAGTGCAAGCTTCATTCACACTTGGAACAGGCACACCACGAGCACCAGCAGTGCAAGCTTCCTTCACACACGGAACAGGCACACCACGAGCACCAGCAGTGCAAGCTTCCTTCATACACGGAACAGGCACACCACGAGCACCAGCAGTGCAAGCTTCATTCACACCTGGAACAGGCACACCACGAGCACCAGCAGTGCAAGCTTCATTCACACACGGAACAGGCACACCACAAGCACCAGCAGTGCAAGCTTCCTTTATACACAGAACAGGCACACCACAAGCACCAGCAGTGCAAGCTTCCTTCATACATGGAACCGGCACAACACAAGCACCAGCAGTGAAGCTTCATTCACACACAGAACAGGCACAACACAAGAGGCAGCAATGCAGGCTTCCTTCATACATGGAACAGCCACAACAGAAGCACCAGCAGTGGAAGCTTCATTCATACATGGAACAGGCACACAACAGGCACCAGCAGTGCAACCTTCCTTCATGCACAGAAAAGACACACCACGAGAACCAGCAGTGCAAGCCTCCTTCATACACGGAACAGGCACACCTCGAGCACCAGCAGTACAAGCTTCCTTCATACACGGAACAGGCACAACACGAGCACCAGCAATGCAAGCTTCCAGCAGTGCAAGCTTCCTTCATACACGGAACAGGCACACCACAAGCACCAGGAGTGCAAGCTTCCTTTATACACAGAACAGGCACATCAAGGGTACCAGCAGTGCAAGATTCCTTCATACACGGAACAGGCACACCACGAGCACCAGCAGTGCAAGCTTCCTTCATACACAGAACAGGCACAACACAAGCACTGGCAGTGCAAGCTTCGTTCACACACAGAACAGGCACACCACGAGCACCAGCAGTGCAGGCTTCATTCACACAGAGAACAGGCACACCACGAGCACCAGCAGTGCAAGCTTCCTTCACACACAGAACAGACACACCACAAGCAACAGCAGTGCAAGCTTCCTTCCCACACATAACAGACACACCACAAGCACCAGCAGTGCAAGATTCCTTCATACACGGAACAGGCACACCACTGGTATCAGCAATGCAACCTTCCTTCATACACAGAACATGTACACCACTGGTACCAGCAGTGCTGGCTTCCTTCATACACGGAACAGGCACACCAGGAACACCAGCAGTGCAAGCTTCCTTCCCACACAGAACAGGCACACCACAAGCACCAGCAGTGCAAGCTTCATTCACACACAGAACAAGCACAACAAGAGCACCAGCAGTGCAAGCTTCCTTCGTACACTGAACAGGCACACCACGAGCACCAGCAGTGGAAGCTTCCTTCATACATGGAACAGGCACACCACGGGTACCAGCAGTGCAAGATTCCTTCATACACGGAACAGGCACACCACTGGTACCAGCAGTGCAACCTGTCTTTATACACAGAACAGGCACACCACTGGTACCAGCAGTGCTGACTTCCTTCATACACAGAACAGGCACACCATGGATACCAGCAGTGCAAGCTTCCTTCAAGCAGTGCAAGCTTCCTTCATACATGAAACAGGCTCAACACGAGCACCAGCAGTGCAAGCTTCCTTCAAGCAGTGCAAGCTTCCTTCATACACAAAACAAGAACACCACAAGCACCAGCAGTGCAAGCTTCCTTCCCACACAGAACAGGCACACCACAAGCATCAGCAGCGCAAGCTTCATTCATACACAGAACAGGCGCACCACAAGCACCAGCAGAGCAAGCTTCATTCACACACGGAACAGGCACACCACGCACACGCGGAACAGGCACACCACAAGCACCAGCAGTGCAAGCTTCATTCACACACGGAACAGGCGCACCACGAGCACCAGCAGTGCAAGCTTCATTCACACACGGAACAGGCACACCACGAGCACCAGCAGTGCACACCACAAGCACCAGCAGTGCAAGCTTCCTTCATACACGGAACAGGCACACCACGAGCACCAGCAGTGCAAGCTTCCTTCATACACGGAACCGGCACAACACAAGCACCAGCAGTGCAAGCTTCATTCACACACAGAACAGGCACAACACAAGAGGCAGCAATGCAGGCTTCCTTCATACATGGAACAGCCACAACAGAAGCACCAGCAGTGGAAGCTTCATTCATACATGGAACAGGCACACAACAGGCACCAGCAGTGCAACCTTCCTTCATACACAGAAAAGACACACCACGGGTACCAGCAGTGCAAGCCTCCTTCATACACGGAACAGGCACACCTCGAGCACCAGCAGTACAAGCTTCCTTCATACACGGAACAGGCACAACACGAGCACCAGCAATGCAAGCTTCCAGCAGTGCAAGCTTCCTTCATACACGGAACAGGCACACCACAAGCACCAGGAGTGCAAGCCTCCTTCATACACAGAACAGGCACACCACGAGCACCAGCAGTGCAGGCTTCATTCACACAGAGAACAGGCACACCACGAGCACCAGCAGTGCAAGCTTCCTTCACACACAGAACAGACACACCACAAGCAACAGCAGTGCAAGCTTCCTTCCCACACATAACAGACACACCACAAGCACCAGCAGTGCAAGATTCCTTCATACACGGAACAGGCACACCACTGGTATCAGCAATGCAACCTTCCTTCATACACAGAACATGTACACCACTGGTACCAGCAGTGCTGGCTTCCTTCATACATGGAACAGGCACACCAGGAACACCAGCAGTGCAAGCTTCCTTCCCACACAGAACAGGCACACCACAAGCACCAGCAGTGCAAGCTTCATTCACACACAGAACAAGCACAACAAGAGCACCAGCAGTGCAAGCTTCCTTCGTACACTGAACAGGCACACCACGAGCACCAGCAGTGGAAGCTTCCTTCATACATGGAACAGGCACACCACGGGTACCAGCAGTGCAAGATTCCTTCATACACGGAACAGGCACACCACTGGTACCAGCAGTGCAACCTTCCTTTATACACAGAACAGGTACACCACTGGTACCAGCAGTGCTGACTTCCTTCATGCACAGAACAGGCACACCATGGATACCAGCAGTGCAAGCTTCCTTCAAGCAGTGCAAGCTTCCTTCATACACGAAACAGGCACAACACGAGCACCAGCAGTGCAAGCTTCCTTCAAGCAGTGCAAGCTTCCTTCATACACAAAACAAGAACACCACAAGCACCAGCAGTGCAAGCTTCCTTCCCACACAGAACAGGCACACCACAAGCATCAGCAGCGCAAGCTTCATTCATACACAGAACAGGCGCACCACAAGCACCAGCAGAGCAAGCTTCATTCACACACGGAACAGGCACACCACGCACACGCGGAACAGGCACACCACAAGCACCAGCAGTGCAAGCTTCATTCACACACGGAACAGGCGCACCACGAGCACCAGCAGTGCACACCACAAGCACCAGCAGTGCAAGCTTTCTTCATACACGGAACAGGCACACCACGAGCACCAGCAGTGCAAGCTTCCTTCATACACGGAACCGGCACAACACAAGCACCAGCAGTGCAAGCTTCATTCACACACAGAACAGGCACAACACAAGAGGCAGCAATCCAGGCTTCCTTCATACATGGAACAGCCACAACAGAAGCACCAGCAGTGGAAGCTTCATTCATACATGGAACAGGCACACAACAGGCACCAGCAGTGCAACCTTCCTTCATACACAGAAAAGACACACCACGGGTACCAGCAGTGCAAGCCTCCTTCATACACGGAACAGGCACACCTCGAGCACCAGCAGTACAAGCTTCCTTCATACACGGAACAGGCACAACACGAGCACCAGCAATGCAAGCTTCCAGCAGTGCAAGCTTCCTTCATACACGGAACAGGCACACCACAAGCACCAGGAGTGCAAGCTTCCTTTATACACAGAACAGGCACATCAAGGGTACCAGCAGTGCAAGATTCCTTCATACATGGAACAGGCACACCACGAGCACCAGCAGTGCAAGCTTCCTTCATACACAGAACAGGCACAACACAAGCACTGGCAGTGCAAGCTTCGTTCACACACAGAACAGGCACACCACAAGCACCAGCAGTGCAAGCTTCGTTCACACACAGAACAGGCACAACAAGAGCACCAGCAGTGCAAGCTTCCTTCATACACTGAACAGGCACACCACGAGCACCAGCAGTGCAAGCTTCCTTCATACATGGAACAGGCACACCACGGGTACCAGCAGTGCAAGATTCCTTCATACACGGAACAGGCACACCACTGGTATCAGCAATGCAACCTTCCTTCATACACAGAACATGTACACCACTGGTACCAGCAGTGCTGGCTTCCTTCATACACGGAACAGGCACACCAGGAACACCAGCAGTGCAACCTTCTTTCCCACACAGAACAGGCACACCACAAGCACCAGCAGTGCAAGCTTCATTCACACACAGAACAAGCACAACAAGAGCACCAGCAGTGCAAGCTTCCTTCATACACTGAACAGGCACACCACGAGCACCAGCAGTGCAAGCTTCCTTCATACATGGAACAGGCACACCACGGGTACCAGCAGTGCAAGATTCCTTCATACACGGAACAGGCACACCTCTGGTACCAGCAGTGCAACCTTCCTTTATACACAGAACAGGCACACCACTGGTACCAGCAGTGCTGACTTCCTTCATACACAGAACAGGCACACCATGGATACCAGCAGTGCAAGCTTCCTTCAAGCAGTGCAAGCTTCCTTCATACACGAAACAGGCACAACACGAGCACCAGCAGTGCAAGCTTCCTTCAAGCAGTGCAAGCTTCCATCATACACAAAACAAGAACACCACAAGCACCAGCAGTGCAAGCTTCCTTCCCACACAGAACAGGCACACCACAAGCATCAGCAGCGCAAGCTTCATTCATACACAGAACAGGCGCACCACAAGCACCAGCCGAGCAAGCTTCATTCACACACGGAACAGGCACACCACGCACACGCGGAACAGACACACCACAAGCACCAGCAGTGCAAGCTTCATTCACACACGGAACAGGCGCACCGCAAGCACCAGCAGTGCAAGCTTCATTCACACACGGAACAGGCACACCACGAGCACCAGCAGTGCACACCACGAGCACCAGCAGTGCAAGCTTCCTTCATACACGGAACAGGCACACCACGAGCACCAGCAGTGCAAGCTTCCTTCATACACGGAACCGGCACAACACAAGCACCAGCAGTACAAGCTTCATTTACACACAGAACAGACACAACACAAGAGGCAGCAATGCAGGCTTCCTTCATACATGGAACAGCCACAACAGAAGCACCAGCAGTGGAAGCTTCATTCATACATGGAACAGGCACACAACAGGCACCAGCAGTGCAACCTTCCTTCATGCACAGAAAAGACACACCACGGGTACCAGCAGTGCAAGCCTCCTTCATACACTGAACAGGCACACCTCGAGCACCAGCAGTACAAGCTTCCTTCATACACGGAACAGGCACAACACGAGCACCAGCAATGCAAGTTTCCAGCAGTGCAAGCTTCCTTCATACACGGAACAGGCACACCACAAGCACCAGGAGTGCAAGCTTCCTTTATACACAGAACAGGCGCATCAAGGGTACCAGCAGTGCAAGATTCCTTCATACATGGAACAGGCACACCACGAGCACCAGCAGTGTAAGCTTCCTTCATACACAGAACAGGCACAACACAAGCACTGGCAGTGCAAGCTTCGTTCACACACAGAACAGGCACACCACAAGCACCAGCAGTGCAAGCCTCGTTCACACACAGAACAGGCACAACAAGAGTACCAGCAGTGCAAGCTTCCTTCATACACTGAACAGGCACACCACGAGCACCAGCAGTGCAAGCTTTCTTCATAAATGGAACAGGCACACCACGGGTACCAGAAGTGCAAGATTCCTTCATACACGGAACAGGCACACCACTGGTACCAGCAGTGCACCCTTCCTTTATACACAGAACAGGCACACCACTGGTACCAGCAATGCTGACTTCCTTCATACACGGAACAGGCACACCATGGATACCAGCAGTGCAAGCTTCCTTCATGCAGTGCAAGCTTTCTTCATACACGAAACAGGCACAACACGAGCACCAGCAGTGCAAGCTTCCTTCAAGCAGTGCAAGCTTCCTTCATACACAAAACAAGAACACCACAAGCACCAGCAGTGCAAGCTTCCTTCCCACACAGAACAGGCACACCACAAGTATCAGCAGTGCAAGCTTCATTCACACACAAAACAGGCACAACACGAGCACCAGCAGTGCAAGCTTCCTTTATACACAGACAGGCACACCAAGGGTACCAGCAGTGCAAGCTTCCTTCATACACAGAACAGGCACAGCACGAGCACCAGCAGAGCACGCTTCCTTCATACACAGAACAGGCACAACACAAGCACAAGCAGTGCAAGTTTCATTCACACATAGAACAGTCACACCACGAGCACCAGCAGTGCAAGCTTCATTCATACACAGAACAGGCACACCACGGGTACCAATAGTGCAAGCTTCCTTCCCACACAGAACAGGCACACCCAAGCACCAGCAGTGCAAGCTTCATTGATACACGGAACAGGCACAACACAAGCAGCAGCAGTGCAAGCTTCCTTCCCACACAGAACAGGCACCCCAGAAACACAAGCAGTGAGAGCTTCATTCACACACAGAACAGGCACAACACAAGCGGTAGCAGTGCAAGCTTCATTCACACACGGAACAGGCACAACACAAGCACAAGCAGTGTAAGATTCATTCACACACAGAACAGGCACACCACAAGTGGCTGCAGTGCAAGCTTCATTCATACACGGAACAGGCACAACACGAGCACCAGCAGTGCAAGCTTCATTCACAAACAGAACAGGCACAACAGGAGCACCAGCAGTGCAAGCTTCCTTCATACACGGAACAGTCAGACCATGAGCACCAGCAGTGCAAGCTACCTTCATACATGGAACAGGCACAACAAGTGCACCAGCAATGCAAGCTTCCTTCAAACACGGAACAGGCACACAACAGGCACCAGCAGTGCAACCTTCCTTCATACACAGAAAAGGCACACCTCGAGCACCAGCAGTACAAGCTTCCTTCATACAGGGAACATGCACAACACGAGCACCAGCAATGCAAGCTTCCAGCAGTGCAAGCTTCCTTCATACATGGAACAGGCACACCACAAGCACCAGCAGTGGAAGCTCCCTTCATACACGGAACAGGCAAAACACGAGCACCAGCAGTGCAAGCTTCCTTTATAGACAGAACAGGCACATCAAGGGTACCAGCAGTGCAAGCTTCCTTCAAACACGGAACAAGCACACCACAGGTACCAGCAGTGCAAGCTTCTTTCATACACGGAACAGGCACACCGCTGATAGCAGCAGTGCAACCTTACTTCATATACAGAACAGTCACACCACTGGTACCAGCAGTGCTGACTTCCTTCATACACAGAACAGGCACAACACAAGCACAAGCAGTGCAAGTTTCATTCACACATAGAACAGTCACACCACGAGCACCAGCAGTGCAAGCTTCCTTCAAGCAGTGCAAGCTTCCTTCATACACAAAACAAGAACACCACAAGCACCAGCAGTGCAAGCTTCCTTCCCACACAGAACAGGCACACCACAAGCATCAGCAGCGCAAGCTTCATTCATACACAGAACAGGCGCACCACAAGCACCAGCAGAGCAAGCTTCATTCACACACGGAACAGGCACACCACGCACACGCGGAACAGGCACACCACAAGCACCAGCAGTGCAAGCTTCATTCACACACGGAACAGGCGCACCACGAGCACCAGCAGTGCACACCACAAGCACCAGCAGTGCAAGCTTCCTTCATACACGGAACAGGCACACCACGAGCACCAGCAGTGCAAGCTTCCTTCATACACGGAACCGGCACAACACAAGCACCAGCAGTGCAAGCTTCATTCACACACAGAACAGGCACAACAAAAGAGGCAGCAATCCAGGCTTCCTTCATACATGGAACAGCCACAACAGAAGCACCAGCAGTGGAAGCTTCATTCATACATGGAACAGGCACACAACAGGCACCAGCAGTGCAACCTTCCTTCATACACAGAAAAGACACACCACGGGTACCAGCAGTGCAAGCCTCCTTCATACACGGAACAGGCACACCTCGAGCACCAGCAGTACAAGCTTCCTTCATACACGGAACAGGCACAACACGAGCACCAGCAATGCAAGCTTCCAGCAGTGCAAGCTTCCTTCATACACGGAACAGGCACACCACAAGCACCAGGAGTGCAAGCTTCCTTTATACACAGAACAGGCACATCAAGGGTACCAGCAGTGCAAGATTCCTTCATACATGGAACAGGCACACCACGAGCACCAGCAGTGCAAGCTTCCTTCATACACAGAACAGGCACAACACAAGCACTGGCAGTGCAAGCTTCGTTCACACACAGAACAGGCACACCACAAGCACCAGCAGTGCAAGCTTCGTTCACACACAGAACAGGCACAACAAGAGCACCAGCAGTGCAAGCTTCCTTCATACACTGAACAGGCACACCACGAGCACCAGCAGTGCAAGCTTCCTTCATACATGGAACAGGCACACCACGGGTACCAGCAGTGCAAGATTCCTTCATACACGGAACAGGCACACCACTGGTATCAGCAATGCAACCTTCCTTCATACACAGAACATGTACACCACTGGTACCAGCAGTGCTGGCTTCCTTCATACACGGAACAGGCACACCAGGAACACCAGCAGTGCAACCTTCTTTCCCACACAGAACAGGCACACCACAAGCACCAGCAGTGCAAGCTTCATTCACACACAGAACAAGCACAACAAGAGCACCAGCAGTGCAAGCTTCCTTCATACACTGAACAGGCACACCACGAGCACCAGCAGTGCAAGCTTCCTTCATACATGGAACAGGCACACCACGGGTACCAGCAGTGCAAGATTCCTTCATACACGGAACAGGCACACCTCTGGTACCAGCAGTGCAACCTTCCTTTATACACAGAACAGGCACACCACTGGTACCAGCAGTGCTGACTTCCTTCATACACAGAACAGGCACACCATGGATACCAGCAGTGGAAGCTTCCTTCAAGCAGTGCAAGCTTCCTTCATACACGAAACAGGCACAACACGAGCACCAGCAGTGCAAGCTTCCTTCAAGCAGTGCAAGCTTCCATCATACACAAAACAAGAACACCACAAGCACCAGCAGTGCAAGCTTCCTTCCCACACAGAACAGGCACACCACAAGCATCAGCAGCGCAAGCTTCATTCATACACAGAACAGGCGCACCACAAGCACCAGCCGAGCAAGCTTCATTCACACACGGAACAGGCACACCACGCACACGCGGAACAGGCACACCACAAGCACCAGCAGTGCAAGCTTCATTCACACACGGAACAGGCGCACCGCAAGCACCAGCAGTGCAAGCTTCATTCACACACGGAACAGGCACACCACGAGCACCAGCAGTGCACACCACGAGCACCAGCAGTGCAAGCTTCCTTCATACACGGAACAGGCACACCACGAGCACCAGCAGTGCAAGCTTCCTTCATACACGGAACCGGCACAACACAAGCACCAGCAGTACAAGCTTCATTTACACACAGAACAGACACAGCACAAGAGGCAGCAATGCAGGCTTCCTTCATACATGGAACAGCCACAACAGAAGCACCAGCAGTGGAAGCTTCATTCATACATGGAACAGGCACACAACAGGCACCAGCAGTGCAACCTTCCTTCATACACAGAAAAGACACACCACGGGTACCAGCAGTGCAAGCCTCCTTCATACACTGAACAGGCACACCTCGAGCACCAGCAGTACAAGCTTCCTTCATACACGGAACAGGCACAACACGAGCACCAGCAATGCAAGTTTCCAGCAGTGCAAGCTTCCTTCATACACGGAACAGGCACACCACAAGCACCAGGAGTGCAAGCTTCCTTTATACACAGAACAGGCGCATCAAGGGTACCAGCAGTGCAAGATTCCTTCATACATGGAACAGGCACACCACGAGCACCAGCAGTGTAAGCTTCCTTCATACACAGAACAGGCACAACACAAGCACTGGCAGTGCAAGCTTCGTTCACACACAGAACAGGCACACCACAAGCACCAGCAGTGCAAGCCTCGTTCACACACAGAACAGGCACAACAAGAGTACCAGCAGTGCAAGCTTCCTTCATACACTGAACAGGCACACCACGAGCACCAGCATTGCAAGCTTTCTTCATACATGGAACAGGCACACCACGGGTACCAGAAGTGCAAGATTCCTTCATACACGGAACAGGCACACCACTGGTACCAGCAGTGCACCCTTCCTTTATACACAGAACAGGCACACCACTGGTACCAGCAATGCTGACTTCCTTCATACACGGAACAGGCACACCATGGATACCAGCAGTGCAAGCTTCCTTCATGCAGTGCAAGCTTTCTTCATACACGAAACAGGCACAACACGAGCACCAGCAGTGCAAGCTTCCTTCAAGCAGTGCAAGCTTCCTTCATACACAAAACAAGAACACCACAAGCACCAGCAGTGCAAGCTTCCTTCCCACACAGAACAGGCACACCACAAGTATCAGCAGTGCAAGCTTCATTCACACACAAAACAGGCACAACACGAGCACCAGCAGTGCAAGCTTCCTTTATACACAGACAGGCACACCAAGGGTACCAGCAGTGCAAGCTTCCTTCATACACAGAATAGGCACAGCACGAGCACCAGCAGAGCACGCTTCCTTCATACACAGAACAGGCACAACACAAGCACAAGCAGTGCAAGTTTCATTCACACATAGAACAGTCACACCACGAGCACCAGCAGTGCAAGCTTCATTCATACACAGAACAGGCACACCACGGGTACCAATAGTGCAAGCTTCCTTCCCACACAGAACAGGCACACCCAAGCACCAGCAGTGCAAGCTTCATTGATACACGGAACAGGCACAACACAAGCAGCAGCAGTGCAAGCTTCCTTCCCACACAGAACAGGCACCCCAGAAACACAAGCAGTGAGAGCTTCATTCACACACAGAACAGGCACAACACAAGCGGTAGCAGTGCAAGCTTCATTCACACACGGAACAGGCACAACACAAGCACAAGCAGTGTAAGATTCATTCACACACAGAACAGGCACACCACAAGTGGCTGCAGTGCAAGCTTCATTCATACACGGAACAGGCACAACACGAGCACCAGCAGTGCAAGCTTCATTCACAAACAGAACAGGCACAACAGGAGCACCAGCAGTGCAAGCTTCCTTCATACACGGAACAGTCAGACCATGAGCACCAGCAGTGCAAGCTACCTTCATACATGGAACAGGCACAACAAGTGCACCAGCAATGCAAGCTTCCTTCAAACACGGAACAGGCACACAACAGGCACCAGCAGTGCAACCTTCCTTCATACACAGAAAAGGCACACCTCGAGCACCAGCAGTACAAGCTTCCTTCATACAGGGAACATGCACAACACGAGCACCAGCAATGCAAGCTTCCAGCAGTGCAAGCTTCCTTCATACATGGAACAGGCACACCACAAGCACCAGCAGTGGAAGCTCCCTTCATACACGGAACAGGCAAAACACGAGCACCAGCAGTGCAAGCTTCCTTTATAGACAGAACAGGCACATCAAGGGTACCAGCAGTGCAAGCTTCCTTCAAACACGGAACAAGCACACCACAGGTACCAGCAGTGCAAGCTTCTTTCATACACGGAACAGGCACACCGCTGATAGCAGCAGTGCAACCTTACTTCATATACAGAACAGTCACACCACTGGTACCAGCAGTGCTGACTTCCTTCATACACAGAACAGGCACAACACAAGCACAAGCAGTGCAAGTTTCATTCACACATAGAACAGTCACACCACGAGCACCAGCAGTGCAAGCTTCATTCATACACAGAACAGGCACACCACGGGTACCAATAGTGCAAGCTTCCTTCCCACACAGAACAGGAACACCCAAGCACCAGCAGTGCAAGCTTCATTGATACACGGAACAGGCACAACACAAGCAGCAGCAGTGCAAGCTTCCTTCCCACACAGAACAGGCACCCCAGAAGCACAAGCAGTGAGAGCTTCATTCACACACAGAACAGGCACAACACAAGCGGTAGCAGTGCAAGCTTCATTCACACACGGAACAGGCACAACACAAGCACGAGCAGTGTAAGATTCTTTCACACACAGAACAGGCACACCACAAGCGGCTGCAGTGCAAGCTTCATTCATACACGGAACAGGCACAACACGAGCACCAGCAGTGCAAGCTTCCTTCATACACAGAACAGTCAGACCATGAGCACCAGCAGTGCAAGCTTCCTTCATACATGGAACAGGCACAACAAGTGCACCAGCAATGCAAGCTTCCTTCAAACACGGAACAGGCACACAACAGGCACCAGCAGTGCAACCTTCCTTCATACACAGAAAAGGCACACCTCGAGCACCAGCAGTACAAGCTTCCTTCATACAGGGAACAGGCACAACACGAGCACCAGCAATGCAGGCTTCCAGCAGTGCAACCTTCCTTCATAAACGAAACAGGCACACCACAAGCACCAACAGTGGAAGCTTCACTCACACACAGAACAGGCACAACGCGAGCACCAACAGTGCAAGCTTCACTCACACACAAAAGAGGCACAACACGAGCACCAGCAGTGCAAGCTTCCTTCCCACACAGAACAGGCACACCACAAGCACGAGCAGTGCAAGCTTCATTTACACACAGACAGGCACAACACGAGAACCGGCAGTGCATGCTTCCGTCCCACAAAGAACAGGCACACCACGAGCACCAGCAGTGCAAGATTCCTTTATACACGGAACAGGCACACCACTGGTAGCAGCAGTGCAACCTTCCTTCATACACAGAACAGGCACACCACTGGTACCAGCAGTGCTAGCATCCTTCATACACGGAACAGACACACCATGGATACCAGCAGTGCAAGCTTCCTTCATACATGGAACAGGCACAACACAAGCACCAGCAATGCAAGCCTCCTTCACACACAGAACACGCACACCATGAGCACCAGCAGTGCAAGCTTCCTTCATACATGGAACAGGCACAACACAAGCACCAGCAATGCAAGCCTCCTTCATACACGGAACAGGCACACCACAGGCACCAGCAGTGCAACATTTCTTCATACACAGAAAAGGCACATCACTGGTACCAGCAGTGCAAGCTTCCTTCATACACGGAACAGGCACACCTCGAGCACCAGCAATGCAAGCTTCCTTCATACACGGAACAGGCACAACACGAGCGCCAGCAATGAAAGCTTCCAGCAGTGCAAGCTTCCTTCATACACGGAACAGGCACACCACAAGCACCAGCAGTGCAAGCTTCCTTCATAAACTGAACAGGCACAACATGAGCACCAGCAGTGCAAGCTTCCTTTATGAACAGAACAGGCACACCAAGGGTACCAGCAGTGCAAGCTTCCTTCATACACGGAACAGGCACACCACAAGCACCAGCAGTGCAAGCTTCCTTCATTCACAGAACAGGCACAACACAAGCACCAGCAGTGCAAGCTTCATTCGCACAGAGAACAGGCACACCACAAGGACCAGCAGTGCAAGCTTAATTCATACACAGAACAGGCACACCACGATCACCAGCAGTGCATGCTTCCTTCCCACACAGAACAGGCACACCACGAGCACCAGCAGTGCATGCTTCCTTCCCACACAGAACAGGCACACCACAAGCACCAGCAGTGCAAGCTTCCTTCATACTTTGAACAGGCACAACACAAGCACCAGCAGTGCAAGCTTCATTCACACACAGAACAAGCACAACATGAGCACTAGCAGTGCAAGCTTCCTTCATACATGGAACAGGCACAACACAAGCACCAGCAATGGAAGCTTCCTTCATACACGGAACAGGCACACCATGGGTACCATCAGTGCAAGCTTCCTTCAAGCAGTGCAAGCTTTCTTCCCACACAGAACAGGCACACCACAAGCACCAGCAGTGCAACCTTCATTTACACACAGACAGGCACAACACGAGAACCAGCAGTGCATGCTTCCGTCCCACAAAGAACAGGCACACCACGAGCACCAGCAGTGCAAGATTCCTTTATACACGAAACAGGCACACCACTGGTAGCAGCAGTGCAACCTTCCTTCATACACAGAACAGGCACACCACTGGTACCAGCAGTGCTGGCATCCTTCATACACGGAACAGACACACCATGGATACCAGCAGTGCAAGCGTCCTTCATACATGCAACAGGCACAACACAAGCAGCAGCAGTGCATGCTTCCTTCATACACGGAACAGGCACAACAGAAGCACCAGCGGTGCAAGCTTCCTTTATAAATGGAACAGGCATGCCACAGGCACCAGCAGTGCCTGCTTCTTTCATACACGGAACAGGCACAACACAAGCACCAGCAGTGTAAGCTTCCTTCATTCACGGAACAGGCATACCACGAGCAGCAGCAGTGCTGTCTACTTCATACATGAAACAAGCAAAACACAAGCACCAGCAGAGCCAGCTTCTTCCCCACACATATCAGGCACACCACAAGCACCAGAAATGCAAGCTTCCTTCCCAGACAGAACAGGCACACCACAAGCACCATTAGTGCAAGCTTCCTTCCCACATAGAACAGGCACACCACAAGCACCAGCAGTGAAAGCTTCCTTCATACATGGAACAGGCACAAGCACCAGCATGGCAAGATTCCTTCATACACGGAACAGGCATACCATAAGCAGCAGCAGTGCCAGCCGCCTTCATACACGGAACAGGTACAGCACAAGCAGCAGCAGTGCAAGCTTCCTTCCCATACAGAACAGGAACACCAGAAGCACCAGAAATTCAAGCTTCCTTACCACACAGAACATGCACACCAAAAGCACCAGCAGTGAAAGCTTCCTTCATACATGGAACAGGCACACCAGGAGCAGCAGCAGTGCAAGCTTTCTTCATACACTGAGCAGGCACAACACAAGCACAAGCATCAGCAGTGCAAGCTTCCTTCATACATGGAACAGGCATACCAGCAGCAGCAGTGAAAGCTTCCTTCATACATGGAACAGGCACACCAGGAGCAGCAGCAGTGCAAGCTTCCTTCAAACATGGAACAGGTACAACACTAGTAGCAGCAGTGCAAGCTTTCTTCATACACGGAACAGATGCAACACAAGCACCAGCAGTGCAAGCTTGCTTCCCACACAGAACAGGCACACCACGAGCTACAGCAGTGCAGGCTTTCTTCATACATGGAACAGGAACACCACAAGCACCAGCAGTGCAAGCTTCCTTCCCACACAGAACAGGCACTCCCCATGCATCATCAGTGCAAGCTTCCTTCCCACACAGAACAGTCACAGCACAAGCACCAGCAGTGCAAGCTTCCTTACCACCCTGAACAGACACACCACAAGCACAAGCAGTAAAATCTTCCTTCATGCACGGAACAAGCAGCAGCAGTGCAAGTTTACTTCATACACGGAACAGGCACAACAGAAGCACCAGCAGTGCAAGCTTCCTTCATACATGGAACAGGCAGACCACAAGCACCAGCAATGAAAGCTTCCTTCATACACGGAACAGGCACAACACAAGCATCAGTGCATGCTTCCTTGATACACGGAACAAGCACAACAGAAGCATCAGCAGTGCAGGTTTCCTTCATACATGGAACAGGCATGCCACAAGCACCAGCAGTGCCCGCTTCTTTCATACACGGAACAGGCACAACACAAGCACCAGCAGTGCAAGCTTCCTTCATACAAGGAACAGGCAGACCACAAGCACCAGCAATGAAAGCTTCCTTCATACACGGAACAGGCACAACACAAGCAGCAGTGCATGCTTCCTTGATACACGGAACAAGCACAACAGAAGCATCAGCAGTGCAGGTTTCCTTCATACATGGAACAGGCATGCCACAAGCACCAGCAGTGCCCGCTTCTTTCATACACGGAACAGGCACAACACAAGCACCAGCAGTGCAAGCTTCCTTCATACATGGAACAGGCACAACACGAGTAGCAGCAGTGCAGTCTTTCTTCATACACGGAAGAGGCACACAACAAGCGGCAGCAGTGCAAGCTTCCTTCATACATGGAAGAGGCACAACACGAGCACCAGCAGTGCAAGCTTCCTTCCCACACAGAATAGGCACAGCACGAGCAGTGCAAGCTTCCTTCATACACAGAACAGGCACAACAGAAGCACCAGCAGTGCAAGCTTCCTTCATACATGGAACAGGCAGACCACAAGCACCAGCAGTGAAAGCTTCCTTCATACATGGAACAGGCACAACACAAGCACCAGCATGGCAAGATTACTTCATACACGGAACAGGCAGACCACAAGCACCAGCAGTGAAAGCTTCCTTCATACATGGAACAGGCACAACACAAGCAGCAGCAGTGCAAGCTTCCTTCCTATACAGAACAGGAACACCAGAAGCACCAGAAATGCAAGCTTCCTTACCACACAGAACAGGCACACCACAAGCACCAGCAGTGAAAGCTTCCTTCATACATGGAACAGGCACAACACGAGTAGCAGCAGTCTAAGCTTTCTTCATACACTGAACAGGCACAACACAAGCACCAGCAGTCCAAGCTTCCTTCATATATGGAACAGGCATACCAGCAGCAGCAGCAGTGAAAGATTCCTTCATACATGGAACAGGCACACCAGGAGCAGCAGCAGTGCAAGCTTCCTTCATACATGGAGCAGGCACAACACGAGTAGCAGCAGTGCAGTCTTTCTTCATACACGGAAGAGGCACACAACAAGCGGCAGCAGTGCAAGCTTCCTTCATACATGGAAGAGGCACAACACGAGCACCAGCAGTGCAAGCTTCCTTCCCACACAGAATAGGCACAGCACGAGCAGTGCAAGCTTCCTTCATACACAGAACAGGCACAACAGAAGCACCAGCAGTGCAAGCTTCCTTCATACATGGAACAGGCAGACCACAAGCACCAGCAGTGTAAGCTTCCTTCATACATGGAACAGGCACAACACAAGCAGCAGCAGTGCATTCTTCCTTCATACACGGAACAGGCACAAAAGAAGCACCCGCGGTGCAAGCTTCCTTCATAAATTGAACAGGCATGCCACAGGCACCAGTAGTGCCTGCTTCTTTCATACACGGAACAGGCACAACACAATCACCAGCAGTGTAAGCTTCCTTCATTCACGGAACAGGCATACCACGAGCAGCAGCAGTGCTGTCTACTTCATACATGAAACAAGCAAAACACAAGCACCAGCAGAGCCAGCTTCTTCCCCACACATATCAGGCACACCACAAGCACCAGAAATGCAAGCTTCCTTCCCAGACAGAACAGGCACACCACAAGCACCATTAGTGCAAGCTTCCTTCCCACATAGAACAGGCACACCACAAGCACCAGCAGTGAAAGCTTTCTTCATACATGGAACAGGCACAAGCACCAGCATGGCAAGATTCCTTCATACACGGAACAGGCATGCCACAAGCACCAGCAGTGCCCGCTTCTTTCATACACGGAACAGGCACAACACAAGCAGCAGCAGTGCAAGCTTCCTTCCCACACAGAACAGGCATACCACAAGTGGCAGCAGTGCAAGCTTCCTTCATAACCGGAACAGGCTCACCACAAGCGGTAACAGTGCAAGCTTCCTTCATACATGGAACAGGCACACCACAAGCAGCAGCAGTGCAAGCTTCCTTCATATATGGAACAGGCACACCATGAGTGGCAGCAGTGCATGCTACGTTCATACACGGAAGAGACACACCACGAGGGGCACCAGTGCAAGCTTTCTTTATACATGGAACAGGCACACCATGAGTGGCAGCAGTGCAAGCTTCCTTCCCACACAGATCACGCGCAACACAAGCACCAGAAATGCAAGCTTCCTTACCACACAGAACAGGCACACCACGAGCACCAGCAGTGCAAGCTTCCTTCAAACATGGAACAGGCACACCACAAGCACCAGCAGTGCAGGCTTCCTTCATACATGGAACAGGCACACCACAAGCACCAGCAGTGCAAGCTTCCTTCATAAATGGAACAGGCACAACCCAAGCAACAGAGGTGCAAGCTTCCTTCATACATGGAACAGGCCTACCACAAGCACCAGCTGTAGGAGGCTGGCCTGGCTTATAGTGGGTACCTTGTGGTACTTACACCTTGTGCCAGGTCCAGTTATCCTTTATTAGTAGAATAGAGGTGTTTCTAGCAGCTTAGGCTGATAGAAGGTAGCTATGGCAAAGCAGCTTAAGCTGAACTAGGAGACATGCAAAGCTCCTACTATACCACTTATATCATATAGCACAATATAGTAAGAAAACACAATACTCAGAGTTACTAAAAATAAATGTACTTTATTTGAATGACAATTTGCCAAAAATATCTCAGAGGATACCCTCCCTTAGGAGGTAAGCAATATACACCAGTTATATGTACACAAACCCAAAACAGATAAGTAACAGTATTAAAAGTAGTGCAAACAATGTAGAATCACAATAGGATGCAATAGGTAGACATAGGTCTAGGGGCAACACAAACCATATACTCCAAAAGTTGAATGCGAATCACGAATGGACCCCAGACCTATGGGAGGTTTTAGAGGGTCACTGGGACTGTGAGAAAACAGTAAGGGTGTCCAAGATACCCCACCCCAAGACCCTGAAAAGTAAGAGTAAAGTTACCCTACTACCCCAGAAAGACAGAATAGTCGTGATAGGGGATTCTGCAAGAACCACAAGCACCAGCAAAACACTGAAGATGGATTCCTGGACCTGAGGACCTGCAAGGCAAGGGGACCAAGTCCAAGAGTCACAAAAGTGTCCGGGGGGACAGGAGCCCACCAAACAGGGCTGCCTCTGGGTGGAAGAAGCTGAAGATTCTGCAACAAAGAAAAGGGTTAGGAACTTCCCCTTTGGAAGATAGATGTCCCACGGCATGCTGGAGGTTGCAAAAGTGTTTGCAGGCAGAAATACTGTAAACAAGCCTTGCTAGTTGCAAGAGTTGCAGTTGAGGATTTTGGGTGCTACTGGGGACCAGGAAGCCCAGGATCTCACCTCTTGGAGGAGGAGACAGAGGGGGTGCTCAGCAACTCAGAGGGCCCCTGCAGATGCTGGAAGCACCCGCAGATGTACTGGAACAGGCACTTAGAAGATCTGAGGATAGTGGTCGACTCAGAGTCACAATGGAGGGTAACACGACGTCGGAGTCCACTCAGCGAGTTGGGCAATCCAGGACAGAGTGCTGGGGACCCAGGCTAGGCTGTGCAGAAAGGAATCCTTGGAAAAGTGCACAGAAGCCGGAGCAGCTGAAGATCATGCAGTACACAGGATTACTATCTGGCGTGGGGAGGCAAGGACTTACCTCCACCAAATGTGGACAGAAGGGCTACTGGACTGTTGGAGACACTTGGACCTAAGTCCTGTGTTCCAGGGACCAGGCTCGTCAGGATGAGAGGGGACCCAGAGGACCGGTGATGCAGAAGTTTGGTGCCTGCGTTGGCAGGGGGAAGATTCTGTCAACCCACGGTAGATTTCTTCCTGGCTTCCAGTGCAGGGTGAAGGCAGACAGCCCTCAGAGCATGCATCACCAGGAAACAGTCGGGAAAGCCGGCAGGATGAGGCGCTACAATGTTGCTGGTAGTCATCTTGCTACTTTGTTGCGGTTTTGCAAGTGTCCTGGAGCAGTCAGTGGTCGATCCTTGGCAGAAGTCGAAGAGGGTAGTGCAGAGGAACTCTGGTGAGCTCTTGAATTCGTTATCTGAGGAATAGCCCAGAAGAGAGACCCTAAATAGCCAGAAAAGGAGGTTTGGCTACTAAGAAAGGATGATTGGTTACTGAAAGAGGTAAGCACCTATCAGGAGGGGTCTCTGACATCACCTGCTGGCACTGGCCACTCAGAGCAGTCCATTGTGCCCCAACACCTCTGAATCCAAGATGACAGAGGTCTGGGACACACTGGAGGAGCTCTGGGCACCTCCCCTGGGAGGTACTGGTCAGGGGAGTGGTCACTCCCCTTTCCTTTGTCCAGTTTCACGCCAGTGCAGGGCTGGGGGATCCTTGAACCGGTGTAGACTGGCTTATGCAGAGATGGGCGTCATCTGTGCCCATCAAAGTATTTCCAGAGGCTGGGGGAGGCTACTCCTCCCCAGCCCTTCACACCTATTTCCAAAGGGATAGGGTGTAGCACCCTCTCTCAGAGGAAATCCTTTGTTCTGCCTTCCTGGGACTGGGCTGCTCAGACCCCAGGGTGGCAGAAACCTGTCTGAGGGGTTGGCAGCAGCGGCAGCTGCAGTGGGAACCCCGGAAAGGCAGTTTGGCAGTACCCGGGTTCTGTGCTAGAGACCCGGGGGATCATGGAATTGACCCCCAATACCAGAATGGTATTGGGGTGACAATTCAATGATCCTAGACATGTGACATGGCCATGTTCAGAGTTACCATTGTGACGCTACACATAGGTAGTGACCTATGTGTAGTGCACGCGTGTAATGGTGTCCCCACACTCACAAAGTTCGGGGAATTTGCCCTGAACAATGTGGGGGCACCTTGGCTAGTGCCAGGGTGCCCACACACTAAGTAACTTGGCACCTAACCTTCACCAAGTGAGGGTTGGACATATAGGTGACTTATAAGTTACTTAAGTGCAGTGGTAAATGGCTGTGAAATAACGTGGATGTTATTTCACGCAGGCTGCAGTGGCAGGCCTGTGTAAGAATTGTCAGAGCTCCCTATGGGTGGCACAAGAAATGCTGCAGCCCATAGGGATCTCCTGGAACCCTCATACCCTGGGTACCTCAGTACCATATACTGTACTAGGGAATTATAAGGGTGTTCCAGTGTGCCAATGAGAATTGGTAAAAGTAGTCACTAGCCTGCAGTGACAATTTTAAAGCAAAGACAGAGCATAAACACTGAGGTTCTGGTTAGCAGAGCCTTGGTGATACAGTTAGGCACCATACAGGGAGCACGCAGGATCTCAGTGACACATATCAAACACACTGATAACAGAGGGTTTTCACTAAGAGCACTGGGCCCTGGCTAGCAGGATCCCAGTGAGACAGTAAAAACACCCTGACATACACTCACAAACAGGCCAAAGATGGGGGTAACAAGGCTAGAAAGAGGCTACCTTCCTACACCAGCAGTGCAAGCTTCCTTCATACATGGAACAGGCACAACACAAGCGGCAGCAGTGCAAGCTTCCTTCCTACACAGAACAGGCACACCACAAGCACGAGCAGTGCAAGCTTCCTTCATACATGGAACTGGCACAACACAAGCACGAGCAGTGCAAGCTTCCTTCATACATGGAACTGGCACAACACAAGCACCAGCAGTGCATGCTTCCTTCATA